>NC_051076.1:19535362-19735362 GCF_004664715.2 Peromyscus leucopus
ATGTATGTATGTATGTATGTATGTATGTATGTATGTGTGTGTATGTATGTATGCATGCATGTATGTATATATATTATTATTATTTATGTGCATTGATGTTTTGCTTGAATATATGTCTATGTGAAGGTGTCAGATCCCCTGGAACTGGAGTCACAGACAGGTGTGAGCTGCCATATGGAAGCTGGGAATTGAACCTGGGTCCTCTGGAAGAGCAGCCTGTGTTTTTAACCCCTGGGCCATCTCTACAGCTCCTTCCTTCAGTTCTTCTTTTGACAAGTTCAGGGGGCTTTGTGGATGAGCAGGCAGATGTGATAGGGGCTGTACCCCTGATTCGGATCTCCTGGGAGGAGCAGTCAGTGCGATGTTTCAGCGGGTAAAAGTCCTTGAAGGCTGGACCTGAGTGCTACCTCAGAGACAGACACACATGGCAGAGCGAGTGAACCAACTTCTGAGACATTCTCTGACCTCCATATGCAAACCACACCTACACACACACACACACACACACACACACACACACCACACACGCACACACACACACACACACACGCCAAATAAATAAGTGCAATAAGAATTAACAAAGCAGAGGAGAACAAGTCAACAAAGCCCTTGCTTTTACTTCCCATGGTGCCCAAGGAGCTCCAGGAAGGGGATCTCCCAGGTCACAGCTCATTCCATTTTAGGAGTCCTGTGTCCCCAGAGGCTGTGGCTCTGTAGAGACCTCACTGCCTGCTCCTGTCCAGCCCTTTCCCGCTCTTTCGCCAATTCATCACTCTGAAGGAGAGGAGAGGCCAGCAAGACTCGGCCGGCACTAATGCACTTCTATTTAGGAGTAATGATTTTAAACACAAGATGGGATTAGTCTCTGACGAAGAGGTCAGGGAAGAGCAAATCTCTCATCAAGAGGGATGCTGTTTCTCCCAGCGGAAACACAAGTGCGTGGACGTGCCTGGCTGAGGAACAGCAGGTGGGACAGGGAACATACCCTCGTCTACCTGTCATCTTTTCCCACAGCGATTAATCGAGTGTTGGATCCAGGTGCAGCCAGAATGCCAACAGAAGATCTGGAAGCTATAACAAAATGGGTCTCAATGCCGTATCTCACATACGGGTGTTTAGCTGATGTTGCCTGAAACCTGAGAGCAGATCTCACAGTCCTGTGTCCAGGGCAACAGGACGTGGGGACACATTTGCCAAATTTTCTTTTTTTTTTTATTTCAGGTACATACTTTTTCATTTTTGGTGTGTGTGCATGTTGTGTGTACCCGTGTGTGTGTGTGTGTGTGTGTGTGTGTGTGTGTGTGTATACATGTAGGCCAGAGGACAGTCTCAGAGGTCACTCCTCAGGGGCTGACTTGTCAGCTTTGATAGTGAGTACCTTTACTCTCTCTGGCCCAATTATATTTTTGGTATTAGGCAGGGAGTCCTTGGCCTTGAGCATGCTAAGTGGCTATGCACACAATTTCCCACTGCGCTATAATCTCAGCTTCCTGGGGGTATTTTCAGTTTCTGAACCAGAAGTGGAAACTCTTCCATTCTTCTGTTGCTCCTGATCTTAAGTAGGTCACGGACTGTCCTTGGATCACAGCTTTGTTCTGGACACAGCAGAGCCAACTGGACAGAGTTTGTACTGCCCAGCATCTGTAAAATAACATGATTCTAAAGAGCCGGGCAATGTGTACACAGGAAACTGCTGAGCAGTTTGGCTTCAGTTTACAGGGAATGACAGATTCTTTCTCAGGGGACCTTGTGTAAGGAGCACGCGCAGTGAAAAAGTCACCTCGCTCCAGCCTTCTGGAACGAGACTGCTGTTTGCTTACACCTTGGTGACCCTTTACACTTGTGTGTGTGTGTGTGTGTGTGTGTGTGTGTTGGAGATGGAATGATGGAGTGGTTAAAAGAAAGCAGAGCACTTGAAAGAGGCCAGCGTTGCAGCTCAGAGAAAGTAAAAGCACTGGCTGTTCTTCTAGAGCACCCAGGTTCAGTTCCCAGCATCCACACGGATCTGACGCCCTCTTCTGGCCTGTTCTGACATATACATACATACATACATACATACATACATACATACATACATACACACAAGCCAAACACTCATACAAATAAAAAAAAAGCAAATCTCAAGAAAACCTTTTAAAAGTGTGTTTATCATTTGTGTGTGTGTGCGCGCAAGACATGACTTGCCTGTGGAGGTTGGAAGACAGCTGCGTGGCGTCAGTTCTGTCCTCTCACATTTCAGGACCGTCCTCGGGTTACCAGGCTTGTGCAGCAAGCGCCTTTACCAGCTGTGACCTCTGAGGCAAGCCCTTGAGGATGTCCACCCTGGCAGCTCTGCGGTCCCTCGCGGGTCCTTTGGCGCCATGCTCTCCCCTGCCACTGCCAGAGCTGGACACAGAGTCTGGGTGCCAGGCTCATGTGGCCAGAGAGGACCTGCTTGTCAGAGTCTCTTTGCCAAACACCCTTCTAAACCCATCTTCACCCAGGTCACCTGCCTCCCTAGCATGCAAACGTCAGGGACGGCATCACCCTAAGGCACCCTCCGGTCTAACCAGTCGTAGCTAGGGTTGCAGGATTAGGCTACAAAACGCATCAAGCTTTCCAGAGAAGGAACCATTGGCGGCCGGCTCTTGGAAGTGGCCCATGGGCACAGTAGATGGTTTGAAAATCTATGCATCAGTCTTCAGCTTCTACCCCTCACTTCCGTGTGGCTTTAGAGAATTCCCATGCGATACTCCAACTCCACCCAGCAAATGCAGCCACCCAAGCTGTTTCTTCTCGGTGAGGGAAAGCAGAATACATTAGACTGCCAAAGAATACAGAGGGGTTTGGCTCTGAAGTTGTTAGAAATCCTATAGATGAGGAAGCAGGAGACCGGAGAAGGTTAAACAGCTTGTTAACGGGACCTCATTTGTTATCGGGATTCCAGCCCGAGGTTGCTTCCTTTCTTCAGGGTTTATGCTCTACCAAACTAGCTTACATGGGGACAGCCTCTTCTCTGGGGCTGGTGAAATTGCTATTCCTAGACCAATTTCCACTGAAGCAATAACATACAGAAAGGCACGTGCAAGCAAGCACAGCAGAGCAGAGCACACAATTCCCTGGAAGTCTAAGGCAGGAGGATTCTGAGTTTGAGGCCAGTTTGAGTTATGCAGCATTCCAAGCCATCCTGAGATATGTAGAGAAACTCTTTTACAAAAAAGGAAAAAGTTTACCTTCATTCATAGCAACTTATGGACCTATTTCTAGCCTTGGAAGCTCAGGGTGTTTTTTCTCGCTTGGTTTATAGGTTGTCAAGCCCAGGTCATGCACTTGGAAAGTGAAAGTCAGCCTAGCCACTTAGGGCTCCATCATGCTGATGGGTGAGGGGATGATGTAAGCTACTTCTGCTCCTGAGTGCACATCTCCTGCCTGACCTTTGATCCAAATCAATTAAGCAATGAAATTATGAAACCTCACTTTTGATCAATACCTTCCGTCCAGAGGGACACTGTGCTGTCCTTACAGACTATTATTAGATTGGGTTTGGAATGTGAACTGCTGCATCATGTAGAATTAAAACAAAATAAAACAAAAGGAAACACTTAAAAAAGCAAAAAAATCTCCATGGCCTCTATTGTAACCCAAGATGGCCCAGACCTGGTCATCCTCCTGCCTCAGCCTCCTGAGAGCTGAGAAGACAACCATGCTCCAGTGTTTGTTGTCTTAAGTCAGCAGCTCAGCATTCAAGAAGGAACTAGAGGGATCCCCAAACAGTAAACAGAGTTAGGACGGGGTGGGGCATTTGGAATTAACGAGTTTATCCAAACATACTGTTAGCTAGTGGGTGACCAGGCCTTGCACATTTGAGGTATGTGGAGGTCACCAGAGGTTTTGGTTTTTTCTAATTAAGCCACAGCGGGAAATGGATCGAGTCATCTGAAGGACAGAAGGACTTTTCCTTGCCTTGAATATCCTCATAACCCCTCAAGGACCCTCCTATTGTTTTCCTAATCTTCATTTAATCTGAGTTCTAGTCACAAAAGGCTGCTTAATACTTTTCTACACCCAGCGAGGTGACCATCCTCCTTCTTTGTTCTATTACTAATACCTGAATTCCTTATGTTGAACTAACCAATCTTGTACTGTCCGTCCAGGCAGTTTGGAGACTCTAAGTGTCCAGAGGTAGCTCAGTCATTTGCATTTTCTTGGTGACTAAGGACGCTCCATGTATTTTCACGTCCTCATTGGCCATTCACACATTCTCTCTCATGAAGGCACTTCAAAGTGGTCATAATTCTGAATTAAGTGAGCCTTACATACTCTAAATTTACAAGGTCTTTGACAAGTTCATTGTGAGGCCCTTGCTGCCAAGCCAGATGACCTGAGTTTGTTCCCCACGACTCACATGGTGGAAGGGGAAGGACTGACTATTAGAGACTGTCCTCTGGTCTCCACACACACACCAGCAGGGACCCACTGCCCAGCCCACGAAACTGAAAAAAATAGTGACTATTTTCTTCCATTTCAGTAGTTGCCTCTAATTTTCCTAACCACATTATATGAAAAGCACATTTTTAAAAGTCCAGTTATGAGTGTTTCTTTTATAGTCTGAGCTCTGAGGAGTATCTTTTCATGTAAAAGTGGCAAAGCTGATCTGGTTTCTTCTAGTTACCCTACAGTTTCAGGTTTTAGACTTAAAACCGATTCACTTCAGATTTTCGTTGTTTATGTTAATTTTTTTACAATTGTACATGCAATCTTGCCAGCATTATTTGAACGGGTTCCTCTTTCCTGACTGAGCTGGCCTGGCTTCCTTGTGGCTCCCTTGAACATGCACACGTGGCTCTTGGTGTAGGTCTCCCTGGTCACCAGCCGGTAACTATAGGATGAAACCTTGGAAACAGGAGCAAGGGTCCTCCAACTCTGTTCCGACAATTCCACTATCTTCTAGGTCATTTGCATTTCATGCATTTTAAACTGTCAGTTTCTAAAAAGTGCTGCAATTTTGATTTGAATTGTGTCTGTCACATCTATGGTAGTCCTGGGGCCTGAACTCTTGACCTGGTGAATGGTGAACCCTCTATACCCAGCTATGCATCCTCAGCTGGCTTGCTTTCTTCAGAGGGTCTCACTGTGTAACCCAGGCTGGGGTGTCACCTTCACAAACACAGTCTACCTTCTTTGAGACAGAGTCTCTGATTGGTTTGGAAATCACCAATTAGGCTGCCTGGCCAGGAGACCTAGGCATTCTCCTGGCTCCTCCCCTAGAACTGGAATTACAAGAGTGCATTTTTTTGTATGGGTTCTGGGGATCAAATTGAGGTCCTTGCCAGGCTGGCACTTCACCAGCTGAGCTCTCTCTGCCTCCCCCACCCTCTCCTACCAGCGATTTTCTGAAAAAGTGATACTGGTCTCCTAAGACGGACCAGCAGCACTTTCTTTTTAAAAGAGCATTTTGTGAGATGGTATTTCTTTTTCTTTCTTTTTTTTTTTTTTTTTTTTTTTTCGAGGTTTCTTTTACTTTTTTTCTACTCATTGTAGCAGTCTCGAACTACAGAGATCACTGCTTGCTTGAGTGCTGGTTAAACTGCCCCCCCCCCTTCTTTCCTAAATGATTGACAGATTGACTGGCAACACCCTCTGGCCCTGGTTTTCCTTGTGAAGCGGTTTTTAATTCAGGGCCATTAAGACTTCTTTTTTTTCTTTTGTGACACTGAGTATTGAGCCTAGTATTGAGGTCTTGTGCAAACAAGGCAAACACTCTACTTCTGAACTACACCCAGCCCCAGCCCCAGAGCTTCGGTTCGGAACAGAAAGTTTTCACTGGAAGCCCGCCTGCTGTGAACTCCTGATGTGCTCATGCAGTGTGAAGCAGTGGCCGCTGGCAGGACAGACTGCTGTTGACTTTCCTTCCAGTGGCTGTGCATTTCCCTGATTCCTAACAGTTCACGACACATGACCGGAAACGATGACCTCTAGTTCCCACCCCCTAGGTAGCCCGTTGTTATCTAGTTTCTTTTCGGTTCCTTCTCGGCAAATTGCATCCCTTGACCAGACACAAGCTCTTTGAGCCGGGTGGGGCCATGCTCACAGTGCTTACACGGAGGCAATCGGATGTGTGTCAGGGTACAGAGGGCAGCCAACACCACTGTGCAAAGTTCTGCACGCGTCTCCGCACCAGGCTTACTCAGTAGCTATTCGAAGGCCAAGGCATGAAGTGCATAGGCCCCAGAATCACTCTTTCTGTCTCTGAAGGTGCAGGTCATATGACAGAAACAAAGTGTGGTGGACTTGGGCATCATAAGACCTGTGGTTGAGAGCCATTAAGTGTGCTAATCCAGGTACGGAATGAATGAATGTTAAAGTACTACAAACACCACATAAAGTACCACATGAGACCAAGTTCAGATCAACTGTGCCTGTAGAAACGAGAGGGTTTCTGCCAGCAGTGGGATGAAAGCCCAGCCTCTTGAAGGGGATCAGCGGAGGGTGGGGGTGGGGAGACGGGGTTGGGGGACAAGAGTGTACCAGGAAGTGAAGCTGCTCAAAACGGCACCACCTACATGTATGCAAATGTCATCATGAAACCCATTATGCATAACTAATATATGCTAACAGAGAAAAGTAAAACGCTGCCTGTGTGTGGGGAGCACGCGCACAAGGCCAGTGTCAGGACAACAGGTCAGCAGCCAAGACGCTTGTCTCCAGTCCCTGCTCAGCCCCTGGTCAGGCGGGGAGGTCGTAGTCAGCTCTGATTGCAGATGGCTGTCTACAGATATAGCGGACTAAAAAAAAAAAAAAAAAAAAGATCACTCAAATGAAAAAAAAAAAAAAAAAAAAAAAAAAAAAAAAAAAAAAAAGCTGCACGCCTCATGTCTATGTCCTGTGTCTGGGGTCTGAGCGGGGGGGGGGGTGCGGAGTGGTGGGGCGGCTCTAGCTCCTTTATCTATCCCTGCTCCTCTCAGCCATGTTGTCCTGTCATTCAGAAGACCCAAATCACATCTGCCCTTGCAAAATAAGCCTGACCTTCAGACTTTGCATCCTCGCCACATCTCACATCCCAATCCACAGCTCGATAAAATAAGACTTTAGACTTGATGTTCAAGTCCAAAAGGATGCACCTGAGAGCGGAGTTTGGTTTACCACGTCAGGCAGAGGCAAGAAGTATTTTAGAAGCGGAGCAGCCGTTACTCAGGGGCTTATTAGGACATCTTCACCACAGGGACGATAGGACGGCTCAGTGGGAAGAGGTGCTCGCCGTCAAGTGGACGGCTGAGTACGAATCTCTGGACCCTAACGATGGAGGAGAGAGTGACTCCGTAAGTGTACAGTGTGGCACACATGTGGCCTCCTCCCAGAATAAAAAGTAAGTGTAATTAAAAAAAAAAAAAAAAAAAAAAAGACTTCCCCAAAATAGATGGCATCTCCTTCAGGGGCTGGACCAACTCTGACATTATATTTTGTTTTCAATCGGTTCCCTGAACATTAAGAGTACAAATAAATTCTCTGAGACGTTTTGTTGGTATAGATTTTAAATTACAAGCTTGATTTGACACCCTCAAATACAGTTCTTAAGAAGGCTAGTTATAAATAGTTGTCAGCACTTTCAGATGAGAGGAGAAATGGTACCTCAGTACAGTAGATGAGCTCTTTATGCATGGGATAGCGTCCTCTCCTCTCTAGGTGGGATGCTCCAGTTCATGCAGTAAATGACTATGACATTTTCAAAGGTGCCCACTTTAAGTCAAGCGGTCAGCCTACTCCCGATCACTCTGTGGTCCCTGAGGTTGGTGACCGCCCCAGCTCCTCTGACGCACAATAGGGCCCCGGTTAGCCAGGTGTCATTTCGGGCCCTTCTTTTGATGATGGCTCCTGGGAAACCTTGGGTTCTAGAAAAGTGGCCAAGGTGCCCGAGAGGTAAATATAACACCAGAGGTCACACAGGACTCTGAGTGACCTAAAGTAGGCAAACAGGAGGAAGATTTTAACTTTTCTTGATATAAAATTGTCAGAAACAAGGGCCACCAAGTCCCTGCAACTAGAAATCACAAGGGTGAAACACGTTTGTGTACCATGCGGAGGCCCGCACAGAATCCTCACTAACGGCTTCCACAGAACCCCTGCTCATGGCAGAACCAGGACAATGGGACCCTTTTTACACATGATGTGAATACAAAGTCTTCAAATTTATAATAGGACATTAAAATAATCTTGATAAAATCAGCCTCAGGTATAAGGAATCTAAATTTCAGTATTCTGTATACTTCTAAATAAATAACTCTGATCTATAACCATTGAAAATATTACAGTTTATGGTGACATGATAAGAGATAAGCCACACAGTATTATAGTAAAAATAAAATGTCAATTTAAAAATAAGCTAAAATATATGGAGCTGAAACAATAGAAATCAAAACACTAAGTATCTGATTAAATAGGTAGCGGTGAGATGACCAAATACATGCTCAGCTACACACTCTCAACTCATACAAAAAGCCCTTTAAATTCACAAGGTCCAAATAAATAAGCAGAAACACAAAGGAAGGTACTGTGCCAGCCAGTAACTACAAAGCAGTTTCTCTCTTTTCCTTCCAAATGATTCTAACATGAAAACAGATATAAAGATCACTTGCTAAAAAACTATAATTCATGATTTTTTAAAAAAAGATGTTGCCTAGAATACAAAAAGTCAAAGCAAGGCTTCCTAAACATTAGATCACTGTACCGTAAATAAGGAAAGGCCACCTAACGACAGATTTAAACAGAACTGGACATTTAAACTTGTCTATTTAAGGTATGATTGAATTTCCGCTTCATGACCCCATGACAGGGAACCAAAATGAGTCCGTGGTAGGAACACACATTCCACACACCCGAGCGTATGGCCTGCAACTACTCAGTTACACGTGGTGTCCTGCTTCATTGAACTGAGTACGGGTTTACCTTACATGAACACCCACACACTAGGAACCACCCCTCACGTGGACTCCTAGTCTCAGTTCCAGAACGTAATAACTGCTCAGTAAGTCTCTCTCGAGTGGTGGAACCAGGATGCATCGCTTCAGGCAGCACAGAAGAAGCCACAGCGGAATCTCACCTGAGACCTGGGAGTTCTGTCATGGTGCCTTCGGGCATGTCAAATTCACTGCCACAGATCCGCCCCTCAAGGGCCAATATTCCTACGGTTTATCTAGTTCACAGGGAAGCCTTCTCCAGAGATGTGTGTGTGCCTGCACATTGTAGTCAAGTTAAAAGAATAAAGGTCATCTTTGTACTCTAGGCTGGATATCCGCGTGTGGTAACCGCTTCAGACATACACGCACCCACACAACCATTTCACAAATGGAGAATTTAGAGTAATGCCCAAAGCTTAAATTATACAGCTCCCAGATTAACTAAAAAATGGCATTGGAACCATAAGGTAACTCTCTCTGATTACAAAGAAACGTATTGCGTGGTGGCGGCGGCGGTGGGGGTAAGCAATGCCTACGGAGCAACGACTGTAAACCGGGAGTGTCCTTCAGGCCTGCATGACGCTGCCCAGTGTACTTCACTGCACAAGCAAGCAGCAAGGACAGGCGTGCTCTCCACAGCGCCTCCACCAGCATCAGCCTTCTTCCGTGCATCATCATTCGGACAGAGTTCTCTGGGCTGCCTCTGAAGTTGCTGTTTCTAACATCCGTCCTGGGGTCCTTGCTGCTGGGGAGGGGGAATGTTGCGTGACTCCTGAAAGAAAAGCTGTTTGGGAAGTCTGCATCGTTGTCTGTCCCCCTGCTGCTAGGAGAGGTAGACCCAGTGTTTGAGCCCCGCCACCCCCTGCAGCAGCTTCGTGTAATAGAAGTCCATGTTGTCGGCAAAGTCTGTACAAACAGGTGACTCCATGTCACCCAGAGTGCAGTAGAGCGCAGTTCCTCCAACACTGAGGAAAACCGTGGCTATGCACAGCAAGACGAGCAGGATGCAGGAGCCGCTGCTGACTTCATCTGCAAACGAGAGAACAGGGGTCACACAGCATCGTCACACAGCCCTAGTCAGCTCAGTCTCTTCACCTGCTCTTCCTCTAACCGCAGTTCCCTCTGCCCGCTAATCCATGCCAGCAACCTGGTTTATGTATCTCTTCCCGCCTCTTCTTCATACTGTGAACAGTCAGTCCTCCGCATCTGTGGGCCAAACAGTCTGAAGAAATTTTATCCGTACGAAGTATGTACTCTTTTCTCATTGTATTCCCTTAAACAATACTGTGTAACAATGGCTTTCAAATTATCGAAACTCATGAGATAGCATATGCAGTCTGGATGACTTCAACTGTGGAGCCAACTCCCTGACCCAAGACACCCTTTAACAAAGAATAAATAGCTGGGCGTGGTGGTGCACGCCCTTAATCCCAGCACTCAGGAGGCAGAGGCAGGAGGATTTCTGAGTTCGTAGCCAGCCTAGTCTACACAGCAAGTTCCAGGACAGCCAGAGCTGTTACATGAGAAACCCTGTCTCAAAACAGGGAGAAAAAGGAAGAAACAGAAAGAAAACCAAGTATGCAGGAAGGACTGGTGTGGTGGTTTGGCTGGGAAAGGACTTGGCTTGCAAGCTGGTGGCCTGAGTTCAGTCCCTGGAATTAATTAATGTGGAAGAAGAGAACTGGCTTCCCAATGTTGTCCTCTGACCTCCACGCATACACTGTGGCACAGGTGTGACTGCAGTCATCACCTTCCAGGCACACAGGGGGTGTGAACAGCCTATGAAAACAATGTGCCGTCTCAGATAAGGGTCTTGAGCATCTGCAGATTTTACTATTCTAGAGTCTTGGGTCCTGTAGTACATGGAGGTACATTTTAATACCATTTAGGTATTTGAAAGTATCTATTTTGTTTAAATACATTATGAGCTGGGGTGGCAACAAGCCTCGAGTGGCTGTGATTGATACAAAAAAGATGCAATGTGAACGTGAAATAGATTCCAGCTTTGGAGGCCTGAGTGTGGGAAAGAGGATGTGAAATATCTCATCAGCAATTTTCCCACACTGATCAATCACATGATGCAATCCTTTTGATACACTAAGTTAAATGAGCACATTTCATATATTTTTACTTTTGTTATGTGGCTGCCATAAAATGTAGAAGCACCTATGAGGGGCTGGAGAGATGACTCGGTGTCTAAGAGCACGGATTGTTCTTCTGGATGACCCAGGTTCGAGTCCCAGGCACCATGTGATGGCTCACGACCCTCTGCAACTCCAGTTCCAGAGATTCTGACGCCCTCCTCTGGCCTCCTCAGGTACTGCACACATGTGGTACATGGGCACACATGTAGCAAAACACCCATGCACGTAAAAAAAAAATCACCTATGAGCGTCCACATTACACTTCTAGGACACAGTATGATGAGTGGAAGGTTAGGCCTCTTCAGGGCGCTGCGGGCAGGTGGTGAGGTTTGTACCTACACACGTGTCAGCCTTACCTAAAGGTTTCATGACTGCTGAGACCGACTGACACACTCTATGCACCTGCTTTCCATCGTCCTGAGACAATGGCAGAGCAGTGACTATTATTTTGTATTTTGGGGAAGATCAAGCTGAGGAACTTGATGAAGAATGAGGGGGCCTGAGCGTTCCAGACCCTGGTGCCCTTGTGTGTGGTCAGGATGGAGGACTCCACAGGGGTGGGGGTGGGGTCTGAGGCTGTGCTGGTTACCACAAGATGCTTGGATAAAAATAAAGCATTCCCAGGGCCTTTCAGCTCCACAGGTGAACACCCTAGGCAGTTCTCCCGCTGTCTTAGAAACACAGTTCAGTGTTCACGCCGCTGCTCGGTGCACAGAGAGGCACACGGACAGGCCCTGAGCTGGTTTCCACCTCCCTGACTCGCTCCTGCCTCAGGTAACTCTGTCTGCGACCACACAAGGCAGCTGTGCTGTGAGAGCATGGCCTCAGTGCTGGCCAGGGACAGAGGTGCTCAGCGACAGCAGGGCTGAGCAGATGCCCTTGGGAGGCGCTCAGCTTCCATTCGGAGGAGAGACTGCCGCGTGATAAGAGAGGCATTAATTTGTTACTGAAAACAAAATCAAAAAACAAGCTCACTACAGAGAAAAAAAGAAAAGAGGAAAATACTAAGGAAAAAAACCCGAGGTAAGTTTTAGACTTTGACCACTTCTGGACTGGGGAGACCACAAGGTCAATTTTGCAACTCGCTCATTTATTTCAGCAAAAAAAATGCTTCAAAAATGAAAGCTATAACTCGATTTCTTTCCGTTTCCCTGACAGAAGATAGAGCAAGTCCACACAGTCCTCACAAAGCCTGCTAGCAAACATCGGGCCACACGACTGTCCAGCACTCACGGCTGGTGAACCGCGGCTGGGCGCACCTTGATCCAGGTTATCATCTATTTCCTGGAAGCGCACTCTCCGCTTAGCTGGCCTTGGCTGCATTGGGGCAGGATGGTCTCCCATTGCGTCATTCCTCTTCTTTAGTATGGACACCAGCCCTTCTGCAGGAACGGCCTGTCGGAGATCGATCGGGAGAACCGTTACGTTAAGGTGGGACTCATGGGTGACCTGTCACACATGCAAGCACAGGAAGCCTTTCAGTGATTTCTACTCCAGCTCTCTTCACTTAATAGGCTCTCTCTCTCTCTCTCTCTACCCCCTCCCTCCCTGAGACAGGGTCTTGTCCAGGCTGGTCTTGAATCTGTGGCAATTTTCCTGCCTTAGCATGAACGCTGGGATTACATGTATGTATGTGCTGTGACATCTGGCTCAGGGACAGTCTTTAAGACACAAAGACACAAGGCTTAAAATACACGTGGCGGCAAACTTAACATCAAATGAGTTACCTCAGTTCCTCAGGGAAAGTACACATTAATAAATGATCTCTACTCGTAACCTTCTGGGGACTTTTCTTCTAGAGTTTCTCTCAGTTTTCTATGACTCATTACTCTGTATGCAGAGGTAAGGACTATTTGGCCAGCACCCCCTGGTTCTTCTTTTTTCCCCTCAGATAAGGGTCTCCTTCAGCTCATAGCTGAGGATAGCTTGGAACTTGCTGTAGCCCAGGCTGGCCTTGAATCGGTGATCTCCTCTGAGCCTCCTGAGTGCTACTGCACCTACCCTCGCTTCACTCCCGTTTTTTTGTAAATTTAATTGGAAACTACCCAAATTTTGCATAGCTCTGGGGGCCTTGAAAGCAGAACTGGGAAGCTGTGACAGTCTGGTGCTTCATGGGAAAACTCTGCATCAGGTACCTTTGCCCCCCCCCCGCCCCACTTCTGATTTTCACACACCTCTCTCCTTATACGCCATCTCTTATCTCAAACCAAAAGCACTTGCTTGCCATTTATTTAGGAACAAAGGCCTCCAAAGTGCGGGGGAGGGGGAAAGAGGGTCAGTGTGGAGAGGCAGGAGGGGTGTGCTCACTTCTGCACACCCCAGCTGACTGGGAGGAGGTGCCTGCTTGCTTCAGGCCATGGATGATGACGTGGGTGGGCACTGAGGATGTCAGGGGCTGGAAGCTAGGATGGATTGTAATGTCATTTATCCGATCAATGGCATAAAGTACTTAATATGATTTCCAGTTCCAGGCAGCAATCTCGGATAATTACGGATTCCATTAGTTCTTTTTATAATTCAGAGCTTTTAGGAGCAAACGGCTCTAGACAAATAGTCTTCTATCGGGTTCTCTGAACCTGGGTCTATAGAAACCATTATCTTAAAAAAAATCAATAAGTTAGCAATTTATTCTTTTTATAGGAAATACATGTTTCCGATACCCTTCTTCTGAGAAAACTCAAGTACTTGACTGACATTAAAAGGCTAAGCACAGGGCTGGCACGATGGCTCAGTGGGTAAGGGAGCTTGCCACCAAGCCTGAAGACGGGCCTGGGTTTGATCCTTGGAACTCACAGAATGGAAATAGAGAATCGACTCCCTTCACTCACACACACACACACACACACACACAACACACACACACACACGCTGCGGCACAAGCATGGCCCTCTCAATATAGAAACAAATATAATTGTAAATATGTGCAGGAATAGATTTTTAAACTTTCTTTAGAAAACATTGGAGAACTCCTTCATAAAACAATGGAAAATGATTTTATAAGTACCTTGCTCAAAATGAGAAACAAAGACACACTGATAAGTTTGTAAAGAGCAAGGAAAGGAGCCGGTGAGATGGCTGAGGAGGTAAAGCACCTGATGTGCAAGCTTCGAGTTCGATTCCCAGATCCCAACCCCGGAGGAGAGCACTGACTTGGACATGCCTGTGGTGTGTGGGTGTCTGCACTCGGACACAGGTATCACACACACACACACACACACACACACACACACACACACACACGTACAAAATATGTAAATAAACTTCAAAAACCTTAAAAAGCAGGGGACAGGAAATAGAAATTGGTTTTAATGAAAGACATATAACCAGCAATCTTTGTATTTCTAGAAAGTGTAAAACGAAAGAGAAGAAGCCTCATGTAATCTTCATTATCTTTTTCATTAAACATTTCTGTTATACGTTTGCCAGTGGTAAACTTACCTACCATAGGAAGCTTTATTTTTGTTTTCATAGAGAGTCTTGCTATTTTCTCAGGCTGGTCTTAAACTCCTGGACTTAAATGATCTTTCTGCTCTGGCCTCTTAATAGGACGGCAGGAGTGCCTACTACATGCCAGGCAAGGGTTCTACCACAGAGGTGAGTCTCTAGCAAGGAGTTAAGGTGCATCACACTTATTTAGTGTGTGTGTGTGTGTGTGTGTATGCAATTTTCAGGAGTTGGTTCTTTCTCTCCACTATGTGGGCTCCCGAGATTGAACTCAGGTTGTCAGGCTTGGCAGCAAGTGCCTTTACCTGCTGAGCCATTAGCCAGCCCTTAAGGTACAGTTTTAACTTAGAAAAAAGAAAATCCTATAAAACAGGTGATGGTGGCTCACGCCTTTAATCCCAGCAGAGGTGGGCCGATCTCTGAGTTCAAGGCCAGTGCTATATACACAGAGAAACCCCGTCTCGAAAAACAACAAAAACAAAAACAACCAAACCAAACAAAACAAGTGTTAAAACCTGCTGAGCAAGCTTGAAGACCTGAGTTCGGATCCCAGCACCCAAGTACACAGCTGGGCGTGTCCATGCACCTGTAACCCCAACACGGGGGTGAGGAGTGGAGACGGGCAGACACTGGGGCTTGCCGGCTGCCTGTTTTGCTGAAAAACATCAACATCCAGGTCCAGTGAGAGACTGTTTCGAGGAAAATAAAGCCAACATCTGGTAGAGGGACAGAAGAGACCTAACACCCTCTTCTGGCATGTACACACAGAGGGACAGTGAGAAGGGTGAGCCCAGGTACACAGTTAAGTGTATCACTGGAATATTAATTTTGCATTTGTAAATTTAAGAAACAAACTATAATCAAATGATGTTGGAAGTAGGTCAGACCGAGAGAAGTCCCCTGGAATGGCACTGCTGGTCTCGGTGTGGCAGCGATCACCCCTACCTTACTTCCAGGAAGGAGACTCTGGCTCTGGAGGTCGTCAAGGGAGGCAAGCCTTATTGAGGGCCGTCTTGTTTCCTTTGGGTGGCAAAGGACTTAGGGAACTTTGGAAGGAGGACAGAGGTGGAGTCTGAGAAAGCACCGTGGCATGGGATGGATTCGGAGTCTGCTTTGACTCCGGGCTAGGGTCAGGCCTCCCCTTCTTTACAGCAAAGCTCTTTAGTTTCCAAGCCTGCCCCACCCCCTCCGGCCCTTTCCTGTCCCACTGTCGGAAGTGAAGGAGATGCTCTTTTTTTTTTTTTGGGTAATAGTTTGGAACAAAGAGTTTGGACTTACCTGAAACAGAATTCCTACTTCCCACAGCATAACAGCCAAAATCAGACCTACCCCACCCCAGAATTAATTAATTCCTTCCTTCCTTCCTTCCTTCCTTCCTTCCTTCCTTCCTCCCTCCTCCCTCCCTCCCTCCCTCCCTCCCCTCCCTCCCTCCTTCCTTTCATGGTGTGGGGATCAGGACCAGTGCTTTCTCTATGCTAGAAAAAAAAAATAAAGAAAATTTAAATCTTCAAAAGAGGTTTATCTGTAAGAGTAAATTTAATTTCCTGTTTTCAATTAGCAAATTGCTTTCTTACCCAAACACTGTATACCCAGCCTATCCCCTCAGAACGTCTGAGCCATAATTACAGTAATTGGTGGCACTCTGCTAGATGCCGGGCTGGAAAACATCCATCTGCAAATAAACAGCTCATCCTGCTCAGCAATCATGGCCACCTTAAACAGCAGACCAGAGTACACAAAACAAAATGGTCCTGTGACTTGGAACTGCAATTCCCGATGGGGAGAAGAGGGCAGAGCACGCTGCGGTACCTTCTCACCAGATTATGGGGGAAATGGACCAAAGTTAGAGCATTTTCATCTGGAACCTCAAAGCGTGTCAATTTTAAACAAGAACACATGCTTGGCTTCCAACTAACTTGACAATGAACGCCCCACAGGCCACACAGGTATACTGTGTGTATCTTTTTTTTTTTTTGTTTCCTCGAGACAGTATCTCTCTATATAACAGCTCTGGCTGGCCTCGAACTCACAGAGATCCTTGCCTCTGCCTCCTGAGTGCTGGGATTAAAGGTGTGTGCCACCGCTGCCAGGCTTTATTGTAGGTATCTTAAATGCGAGCAATTTTTGATAAATGTGTGCTTTTAACAGACAGTTCTACCCTATGCCATGCTCAGTCCTCACAATGGTTTCAGGCATTATCAAATGAAAAGCCATGTAAAGAGCCCAGGAGCATGACTGAGTTCACACTGCGGCAACGTGCAGAGTTAAGAACAAACTCATGGTGAAATACTGAGACCTGATCTGTACTGTTAGGATTTCACTATGTGCTGTATGTATTTGCTACCATTAGAGTGAAATAAATGGAATTTTCAAACAAGTTGTACAAGGCTTTTGACTTCCCAGAAGTTATTTATATTTTCTACCTGAAATTCTGATCTTTTGTATTCCCCAGTTAGAGGTACTTAACTAACGGCTATTCTTGTCATGGAGGACGGCTGGAAGATGGAAGACCTTTGGTACTTAACTAACGGCTATTCTTGTCATGGAGGACGGCTGGAAGATGGAAGACCTTTGGAAGGAGCAGATTAATGTCATGGCTACCGTCACAGCCAGACCTGGGGGTGACAGTTAATGTGGGAATGCCATTTCACAGAGGAGCCTGTGGCTTCCTCGGGCCTCCCAAGGCTAAATCTAGGAGGAACGCTGCAGCAGAATATGCCAAGTGGGGAAGCATCTAATGCATCCAATGCATCTAAACACGTGGATAAGCGCTGCCGCAGGCGCCTGCTCTTGTAACGAGCTCTTGCTTGCACCAGACGGGAAGGAAATGGAGTGTCGGGCGGCACCCATTTTCCATCTCCAGAAGACGAGGTGAAGAGCTTCCACGTTCAGTGTCTATAGCCCTCACCCTGCTGGAGTGATTTCGCAGATTTTTCACATTGCATTTTACGTTACTCACTGTGGGTGTGGGTGTGGGGTGCGGGGTGCATGCCAGCCACAGCACACATGGAGGTCAGGGGACGGCTCCACGGAATCAGGTCTTCCTTCCCACTATGTGCGTTGGCTAGGTCGAATTATCAGGCTTGGCGGCAGCTGCCTTTAGCAGCTGAGCGTTCACTGGCCCCTTTACTAATATTTGAAACTACACTGTTCATTCTTATGTGAATTTGGTTACAATAATCCATCTAGAAAGCAAGCCTCACGGAGACAAGGACTTGATCTCTGTTTACTGCGGTCCCCTGGTCTCTATCAAGTAGTAGGTGCCTAATAAACATGCTGGAGAGAAAATGAGTACACCCAGCACACAGTTAGAGGCTAGGCAGAGATAGAGAGATGTAGCCACAGGATCCTTATCTTTCGGGACCTGGGAGCTTGCTATAGAAGAAAGGACGACTGTGTCCTACAGTAAGTAGGGAAGATCACAGCTGGGCAAGACCTTAGGAGGAATGCTGCCCCATCCTGCCATCACCCTAAGTTCAGAAAAGCATGCCAAGAGAGCAGCAACGTCACAGAGTTGGGCACTGTGCTGGGTACTTTCCATACTGCAGGGCAAGCCCTGGAGGCTGAGGCTTGGGAAGAAGGTGGCTCGTCACTGGAAGCTACAGCAGAGACAACGAGGAGCAGAGGTCAGAAAGCGCAAGGCGTGTCTGGAGGCAACAGGGGGGGCAGACGGACTGCAACTGAAAACAGGACCGTAGGAGATGATGCTGAATGTGAATGGGCCGGACGCCCAAGAATTCTGAACGTCAGGTACATAGCAAAGCCTTCTCCAAGAAGTTATAGGGAGCCCCGGGAAGAGGACACAAGGACATTGTAGGGCAGAAGTTTGAGTCAACAGGCCAAGTGTTAGAGAGGTAGACTGTCTTTGACTTAGTAGTATCTTTTCTTTCCTTCTTTCCTTCCTTCCTTCCCTCCCTCCCTCTCCCCTTCCCTCTCTTTCTCTTTCCTTTGAGGCAGGGTCTCCTATGTAGTTTCAATGTCCTTGAACTCACAGAGATCTGCCTCCAAGTTGGGATGAAAGGTCTGTGCCACTATATATGCTCAGGCATGCTGGATGTTTTGTGTGTTTATGTTTATTTTTATAAATGTTTTGCCTGCATGTATGTATATGTGCCATGTGTGTACCTGGAATCTGAGTTCAGAAGAGGGGGCTGAATCCCCTGGAACTAGAGTTATAGATGTTTTCAAGCCGCCATGTGGGTGCTAGAAACCGAACCTGGGTTCCTGGAAGAACAAGGGCTCTTAACTACTGAGCCATCTCTCTAGCCACAAGTAGAGAGGTTTAAAAAGATGAAAACTCCTAGACAGATATGGGGACATCTCTATCGCCCTACAGTCACGTCATTTCACTTCTTTTTATGACCCGATTGGCCCTCCTGGGTGTCAGTTTGAGACTCCAGGTCTACACAGTGTTAATGTGAGATCACAGGGAATAAAAAGGGCTAAAACAAGAAGACACTTATGAAGTAGCTAATGCAGATGTCCAGGAAGAGCAGTAAATATGCAAATTCGAAATGTAATTAGAACAGGAAAGGAACTTGGTAAAGAAACATGCCAATCAAGATGCATTAACTAACTAGAAATGTAAAAAGCAGTCTAAAAACAAGAGGCAAAAATGATACCATCTGGTACAATTTAAAAATGGGCCATCCCAGGGTTTTCCTCAGGGACTACTTAGAGAGCTACATAAATCAGGGGTCAACCATTCCCACCCCTGGTGTTCCTGGAAGCCAAAATGTGAGCAAGCTATATCCCTGCTTCCCTGGAGAGATCCACCCTGAGCAAAACCGTCATGGCTGCTGTTTCTAAGGCTCTTCTTTTCCCAAGACCTACAGAACAGCCATCTCCATGACTCCCCCAAAATGGCTGCTTAGCATGGGCCTTCCATCTTTATTTGGTAAAGGAACCCCACAGCAGCTAACCTTTTTTAAAATTTTAATTTTAAAACTGTGTGTGTATGTGTCTGTGTGCACTCGACACACATGCAGAGGCCAGATCAGGATACTTTGAGACAGGATCTCTCACTGAACTTGGCACTTGACAATTTTTAGCTAAGCTGGTTGGCCAGCAGGCTCCAGTAACCCTCCAGTAACCCATCCATCCCATGCCCGCCCACCCGCTCAGCGCTATGGCTAAAGGTCTTATCCACTAAGACATCTCTCTCCCCAGCCCCAACAGTGACTTAAAACATTATTTTATTTTAGTTTTGAGGCAGGGCCTCCCTGTGTAGCCCTGGCTGGCCTGTTTCTGAGTGTTGGGATTAAAGGCGTGCACCACCCCCCCCAGCTTCAGCTGTACTTTTAATCATTACCTCTGTATCACTGTGACTCAATGGAAGTCAATCACAAAACTCATTAAATGTGGGAGTAAATGAGTGGCCCTAACTTGTTGTCTCACGCTGTACAATGCTAGCTTTTGTTTCTTACAAAATCTATAAAATAAACCAGGCATGATGTCACACACAGTGTCAGTCCTGGGAGACTGAGGCAGGAGGATTCCAAGTTAAAGAACAGCAGTTTAAGTTACACAGTGAGACTCTGTATCAAAAACCTTAAAATCTGGGCGGGAGTTAGGTCAGTAGGTAAACGTGCTTGCTCTCAAACCTTACAACCTAAGCTCAACCCCAGGCTCCATGTGCCAGGAGAGAACAGGCTCCCACAAGTTGAGACCCGAGGCACATGTATACCAAAACCCACACGCAACCAATAAATGAAAGCAATAAAAATGAAAATAGAAACCCCAAATCTACGGAATGGAGATAAGTGTGCCGAGTGTTTTTTCTTACAGCCGTGGAGACAGTACTGGGTAACAGTGGGTCGTGTAGTTTTCAGTAAGAAAAAACAGCAAGGCTCCAGCTACTAAGCTATTATTTGGCAAAATTATTCCTGGGTTTGAAAAAAGCTTACCAAGTCTAGAAAGCCTCATTTACACATGCATTCGCACTCATGAGCCAAAGTGCTGGAGACAGGTTTCCTTCTCTCTGGGGTGAACATTACTTCATTTTATAGGATGAATCTTAGTCTTAAACAACATAACAAGTGGCTGTTGACAGTTACAAAAACAAGTTCTCCTGGAGCCCGAACTGAGCAGTGCCGAGTGACAGGAGAAAACCCCTGGCAAAGAGAGGCCCTGGCGCCCTACGCGGTGGCTAAGAGCTTCAAGCAGAAGGGGACCCTTAGAGGGCAGAGTCCCGGGCAGGGCAGAGGTAGCCGGCAGATTCCAGGAGAAGAAGAGGGCCGGCCCAACAGTGATGGGGCAGCAGCATGTGGGCAGGCGGGTGAGCTGCTCCCTGAGCTGGAAAACTACCAACCCGTTCAGCTGCTCTGGAGCTGTGGAGGCAAGAGCAGGAAGCCTGGGACAGCGGGTTGTTAGCAGGGACAGCGGGGAGCCCCTACCAATCAAGACTCGCTTTAGACGCCACAGTGCCCAGCAGTGCCAGGCACATGATTCTGTAGAGGTCTGCTGCAAGCACAAAGCAAAAACTGGTTTAAAGTTACGTTTACACTTCAGTGAAAACTAAAGTTTTGGAATTTAATTATTAAGAATTTGCCGGGCGGTGGTGCCATGTGCCTTTAATCCCAGCACTCGGGAGGCGGAGCCAGGCGGATCTCTGTGAGTTCCAGGCCAGCCTGGGCTATAGAGTGAGTTCCAGGAAAGGTGCAAAGCTACACAGAGAAACCCTGTCTCGAAAAACAAAACAAAACAAAACAAAACAAACAAACAAACAAAAAAAAGAATTAGGCACTGGCGTGCTCAGCAATAGAGCGTTGCCTAGCACATATAACACTCTGTGATCTACCCCCAACACAAACAAATAAATAAGCCAAAAATGTGCTGTAATTTTTTACTTACAGTAATCCCAGCACTTGAGAGTGAGGGGCAGGAGGATCAAGAGTTCAAGGCTACCTCAAATGTTGAGATCCCGTCTCAAAACAGGGAGAGGAACATCCCCACTTCCCCAGCTTAAGCAGGCTCAGAAAGACAAAGTAGACCCAGGGGGCTGGTGAGCCTGAGGCCCCGCCCCAGATCCGCCCACCGTGACTCCTGAGGCCCCGCCCCAGATCCGCCCACCGTGACTCCGCTCTTGGCTCCCTTCCTGGGAGAGCAGGACACCTGCTATAGCTTTTATCTTTGTTTTTCTAGACTTACTTTTGTATTTATCTTTTCTTCCCAGGATTTAAAAAATTCTCTTATTAAACCAAGGACAACAGTCATCTTTTCTTGCTTTAATTTTTCTATTTAATAGCTCAAAAATTCATCAAGTACCTCGCGGTGTCATTATTTTGAAACTTTACTCTGTTAAGTCTGTTTCTAATCATTTAAAATGTATGCTGATACACTAAAGGGACAGTGAGCACACACCAGGCTTCCTTTTCTGTGGGTATGGGGAGAAAGATTCCCTGACTCAAGTGTGACCAGTCTTGTCTTCATCTGAGTCCCTGAGAATGCTAAACTGAACTCACAAGGCTGAAAAGGGAAAATTGCATTCAGAACCACGCCTGTGTCTAGAGGCAGACAGAGCAGCTTCCTGAATCATAAAACACATCAATGACTGAAGCCATCCGATTCAACAAGCATGAGTAACTTAACAGTTAACGTTTATGTTAATGGAAACATTCCCCTCAAGATTAGAACCAGAGAAATTTCATAAAAACAAAGCAGCACTTTGCACAGGTGAGAATTCATCTTACTCTTTACTTCCTGCCGGCCTTACCTCTGCGATCTCTATCTTCTTGGCCAGATCATCAAGGGAGAGTGAGCCCTCATCAGGAGGCAGGTTCTCCTGGAGACTGTAGGACGCCTCTTCAGGAGAAAGGTCTTGGAGGAGGTCAGAGTCGTCGTCCTGGATATCTTCATAGGAGAGGGACTCTTCAGCATCTTTTAAGCATCCTTCCAACAGGCTGTTCAGATAGTCTTCGGTTTCCTTACTGACTTGGTCTTCCTTATCCCGCCCTTCTTCTGGGGCCATACACACTTCTGGGCACAGTGCACTTACGTCAGACGCTTTACCGTCACCACAAAGCGCATTCTCAGAGCCAGGCTCCAAGTCAGTCTGACTCTGTGGTGATTTCCCATCAGGCTGCTGTGATTCATCTAATTCACCGCTCGGAAGCTGATCCCTGGGCAGCGCTTCAAATACACCCTGAACTGGCAGGCAGAGTTCTCTCCGGTGTGTCTGGGAATATTTACCCTCTGAAATCAATGAAGGAGGTATACTGCCATGGCCTAGCAAGAGCTGCCGCTCTGTCACTGACTCCTTGGGAGGAGACACCTTAGGGTCTTCGGCCACACCACCCCCGGGGCGGTCCTCTGAGGGAGGTGCCTGCAGGCAGCTGTCATCCTCACCGGCGTCCTCAGCAGCATCTGGCCCTGACCTGCTCCTGGCTGTCTCTGGGGAGTGGGTGTGGAGCTCCAGTGTGGCACTGGAGCCGCAGAGCTGCTCCGCCCCCTCCGTGTGGTCCTTCCCTGCAGTCACTGGAAGGCCCAGCTCCGCCCCCTCCGTGTGGTCCTTCCCTGCAGTCACTGGAAGGCCGGGGGAAGCTGCCTGCCAGTCCATTTGATGAGAGCCGGGACTGCTCCCTGGGGGCTGCTCTTCATGCTGGCCTCCACCCGGTTCCATGCTAGGGCAGACTTCAGTCTCTGAAGAGGAAGAAAAGCGAGCTGCTGGTGAATTCCAAACAATGCTTTGCATACACGGGTGGAGAAGGGACAGATGAGTACATGTGCTACAAAGATTGCTCTAACCCTCTCAGACAGAAATGCTATCTGTTGCATTGCAGTGTCCTTAGGTAGAACATGCATGCTGAGTATTTAGTAAACAGTATTAATGGTTCTTCAAAAACATGTTAAAATAAATGAATGACTCAGTCTTTATTATAAATGAAAAAGTTTAAATTCTGAATTTTTTTGGTCTTTTACATTTAAATGAATATACTTACTGGTCTTTCTGTCTACTGAAGTTAGAAAAGTTTTCCCTTCCACTTAAGGCATAGCATCCTGAGTAAATGCTTTTAGGTAACCTTAGTAACAACATAAAATGTAAGTAGAACTAAATCTAATCGGAATGAACAAGAGTTTGTTCAGATCAAATTTGTAATTTGAACAAGTGCCCTTAAAAATGCGCTTTCAAAGATAACGTCTTAGTACATGGTAGCAAAAGGGACAGAAAAAGGATACATTTTGACAAGAAGGACAAACAAGTTTGCATTTCAGCCTTTCTATCTCTTTACCAGAATAAAATCAACTTAAAACACTTTTTAAAAAACCTTAAGACACGCCTTTAATCCCAGCACTCGGGAGGCAGAAGCAGGTGGATCTCTGTGAGTTCGAGGGCAGCCTGGTCTACAGAGCGAGATCCAGGACAGGCACCAGAGCTACACAGAGAAACCCTGTCTCGGAAAAAACAACAACAAAAAACTTAAGACAGTTAAAATCCTTTATGTAAGTAACAAGTGGATATTGCCCATTGGTTAACAGAGAAACATTCTTGCCTTGTTAAATGTTTCGTGATGGCATATAATCCCCACAAATAAGAATCAGAAGTGCAAGATAAATTAATAATTTTATTATTTAATTTTAATTTATTGGAACTTCAATTTACTAGCTGACAGTCCCTATCACAGACCAGGCATTTCTTTTAAGGACCGGCTCAGATGCCAGAGAAGCCAGAACTGGGCTGGCGGCCTCGGCTCTAAATGCAGAGGCGGCACTAGGAGTCTGGGGTTCTCCCCAAATATCAGCAAGGACTGAGAAGAACTGGCCATCTCTGGAGAGTCCTGTATCCCCTGATCTCTCCACTCTCAAGGTTTGACTGCGAGAAAACATGTGGGCAGCTGGTTCCGTGGGTTCTATGCTGTGCCCCTGAGCTTACTGGCACCCCCCTTTCAGACAGCAGGTGGAGGGCAAAGGTCAGAACAAGGAAGGTTACAGCCTAAGAGGAAAGGGTCAAGCTCAGTCACAAATTCCCAGTACCCAAAGGTTCAGAGATAGCCCCCAAACATGTCTGTAGGATTCAGAGACTGGGGAGCACATTCCCTAGGTCCTGGTGAACCACAAGGTCAGAGGGTCACCACAGGTTGATAAGCAACAATGGCAAAATATAATGTAAGATACAAAGAGTTAAGAATTCCAAGCTGCGCCAGGCGGTGGTGGCGCACGCCTTTAATCCCAGCACTTGGGAGGCAGAGGCAGAAGGATCTCTGTGAGTTCGAGGCCAGCCTGGTCTACAAAGTGAGTTCCAGGAAAGGCACAAAGCTACACAGAGAAACCCTGTATTGAAGCTCCCCACCCCCCCAAAAAAAATTCCAAGCTGCAAAGTCGACTGGAAAGTATCTACAGCATGGACAGTATTCTGTAAAACACACTATTTTATCAAGCTGGGGTGAGACTTCCTTCCTTGTCCAGGATTCAGTCCACACGCCTTCATAGGATGGACATTAGCAGGCTTAGGCTTGCTGAAGCCAGTGATAATCCTGCAGTTTACTCAACCAAAGCATGAGGTATTCAGTTTGAAGCCAGAAGATCCAGGTTCTACCGAAGAATCAGGGCACCAGACAAATGGCTATAAATATGGTGCCTCAGCCTCCCCATCTATACCACAGATCACAGCGGAGGCCAAGCCGGGGCAACGGCAAACCGGGGCTGGGGGGCAGTGTGTGACAGGCTCTTACACAGCCCTGCCCAGGCTGGGACTCACCAGGCAGCCCAGAAGGGCGACTCTGAACTCCTGTCCTTTCCTGCTTGCACCTCTCAGTTCTGGGGTTATAGGTGTACACCACCACGTCTACTAAGTTGTAACAAGCTTATTTTACCCGGTTTCTGGTATAAAAATGACTAGAAAAGAGACACCAAGAAGAGAGTACGCGGGATGGACACAAGGCAATGTCCCCAATTTGTGTCATGACAGGAAAGGGGAGGGAGATCTCAAAACGATTTTAAGGTATCTACAGAGGAAAGGGCCAGTGGATGGACGCAGCCACATCCACATTCTCAGGGACGCTCACTCAAAACTTCTGTCATCTCTTTTTAAATCCGGGCTCTCAGGCCAGGATCAGAAGGCTCACGATATAAATTGATAATAAAATCAGTCATCAGGATAAAAAATACCTGGAAAAATGTTAGAAAAGGAATTTCCCAAGTCTTTTTGACTGAGGTACAAAGTGGTATAAAACATCTTAAATGGTTAAGAAACACACACACACACACACACACACACACACACACCACAGTGTATGTTAGTGCTATAAATTACCCAGATAGAACTTCTCATTATCTAGATTTGTAGAAAAGGTCAGTACCTGGTTAGTCCATTTAGTAATGGTTTTTTTTTTCCTTTTTAAGCAAGAAAGGATGTCTAAACATACCAAAGTCATTTCAGATAATTTATGTATAATCTGTTTTTCTTACTGACAATGCAGAAATTATTTTGTTTTTTTAAAACAATTTATATTCTATTACTTCTAGTTATCTAAAAATGGAAATACATATAAAAATGTGGGTTTTATATTTTTTTTTATAAGTATTTGTACAAAAATCTAAATGCAAAAAAAATTCCAACATACCAATTCAGATCTAATATGTTGTGTGGTGCTTTGATTGTGTTCTGACAAAGATTGTTTCAAGTCAGAGGGTGGAGCTAGCCACTGGCTGACCAAAATTAACCATAGAGGTTTGCAGGTAGACAGGGAGGACACAGGAAGTAGTAAGGCGGGGCTGAGAGAAAATCTCGGCCCTTTTGGAAGGAGGAACAGAAGAGGCAGGAGGCCACTGGTGGCTGCTCCCGACTTCTCTGATCTCTCAGAGTCTTTCCCTCACACCCCCATGTCTGACTCCTAATTTCTTATTGATAAATATTAATTAGCTTAACGCCTCACTAATACTTTAAAATGCCACAGGTAACAGGACTCTCGTCTATTGCTCTCCAGCGTAACTGTACGGACCTGGCTCTTTGGCTGTCGCTCCTCTTCCCTTTGGCTCTTCAGACGCTGTCACCCGGGTTAAGCATTTTCTTCCCAGGGACTTTTCCACAGGTGCTATCTGAAACGTTTTATAAAAGAAAAAAATAGTCACAACTTTTTTGAGAAACTGTTACATTACATTAGAAAGTAACAAGTGTCCTGAGACAAGGTTTTCTAGAACAGTCCAGCCCCAGGCCTAAGATGCTGACACCCTCCCCCACCTCCCCCCCCACCCCCACAAATGCTTACAGAACTTCTCTTACCTTAGGCTTGGACAAGAGAGGGCTGTAGAAAAGAAGAAAAACATAGTTTTAAAAGTACAGCATGCTTCCAAACAAATGTCACTGAAATGACGATAAAAAATGGAGCCCCTCTACATTCTAATATTAGCGCAGAACGTTGCCAGGGCCGAAACCCCGCCACCAGCTCACGTGGTTCAGGACAGCTATAGCACGTGTTTCCTCGGAAGCCAGTGACTACTGAAAACCCCCAAACAAGTTACACGTGCTGCTGACGCCCATAAATGTTTTGCAATGTCAGTTTGAAACAGATTATGGCAGAAGATAACTATGTTGGAATTACCCATGGACAGACAAGTAACTTTCAACTGTTAGGTTTTAACGAATACCACTCTTAACAGTATGCCAATAAAGGCATGGATGAAATAAATTCTCGCTTTATTATTATCATAATACTTGGAATCAAGAAACAGCTCAAATGTCTACAAATAAATGAAATGGGTATGTAAACTGCCACATGGTACAACAGCAAAACATCAAAACTGTCACTGCATGTGATAAAATGTAACCCAGAAACAATAACTGTATTCTGCATCATCCATTTGTATGAACTTACAGGCCAGGGACACCCACAGTTAAAGAAATCAGTTATGATCACAGGACAGGGAGGGGGAAACATGGACTTCTGAGAGATTAGAATGTCCGTGTCTTGGATCCTGTTAGGAGTGGTAGTCATAGACTATGAGAGGGAAAAATTTACCAGGCTCATCACTGAACTATAAATAATGAGAGAGAATTTGGGGTACAATGATCTAAAGATACCATACTCATAGCATGTTCAAGTAAATACTTCCAACATCTGGGATACACTAACAAGTTGTGAGTTCCTTCAGGAGGGCAGTGGGAGGTGTCTGCATTGAGTATATTGAAAGTAAATAAATTATATTTCCTTTCAAGCCTACTCTTTTAAATATAAAGATGAAAATATAAATAGAAAGCTAACATAGGAACTTCCTAAGAATATGAGTTACAATTCAGAATCCCTCAAGACTGCAGCAAAGGTTCAAACTGCCTAGCCCAGGGAAGCCATCTTCAGAGGGCTGAACTGACATTTCTGTCCAAACCTCTATCAGTCTTCCAGGTTGGTCTCCAGGATAGCCAGGTTCCTAAGCAAATGCCCTCTCTTCTGCATGTTTAGGCAGCAATTACTTGGGACTGTTTCATTATCACCGCACAGAGATTTAGTTTACTGTCCATTATTCTGAAGAGAGGAGGACAGAGTTACCAGCAAAATAGAGTCCTTCATCTTTGTGCAGAGGACTCAGGACCTAAGCCCGGAAGTGGGCACTACTTAGACACTATCGCGCTTCAGAGCTCTGAGTGGTCCATTAAAGAATTCAGAACAAAGATAAGCAGAACAAAAAATAACAAGCTTTGTTATTAGGATGATTTAGTTTTAAAAATCCATTTCCTTGACATGAATCAAGCATTTGGAATGTACCCAGTAAATGAAGTTTTCCTTCATTTAGGTTAAATCCTACATACTGTGCTTTTTAGACTGTTCTAAAGAAGGTTACAACTTTTCTTATCACACACAAATACTGGAAAACAGCCAAAATATCAATAATCAATACACAGAAATATATACATTTAATAAAATTAAAGTAATAAATAATGGTTAAAAAAACAAACAGAATAAAAAGTCCTATTGTGCAACTTAGATCATTTGGCTTGTTGATCTCTTAATCAAAAAGTATCAAAATTATCAACGTGTCTAGTTAGAAGGAGCCTCTGAGCCTATGGAAACCTAGTGAGGTCGGTATGAACGAGAAAAAAAGCTGAGAAACCTGAAAATTTCATTAGACTCAGTTCAATTTCTTAAGTTGAAAACAGCAAGAAACAAATAAATGGATTATACATTTCAATACTCAATATAATGTGTATCTTCAATATTCTCCAACTTACTTTAAATAAATTATAACATACTTACTCTTTATGAGTTGTGCAAATTTTAGCAAGCTGCTCAAAATCTTCACCATTAAATCCCTTTTCTGAATTCCTCAGAGGCGTCACTGTATGTGGCTGGACAGCTTTCCATTTTGTTTCTAAATTTAAAGTATTTGTTAATCACTGGCTCTTACAAAATGTATTTAGGCTCTTCAGTAGTTATTAAATATACAGCCACCTTCTCAAGCAACCCAAAAGTTAACACAGTTAGAAGAGCTAAATGATGACTTCACAGTACATGCAAAGATCATTCTATAAACAAAATTAGCCAGCAGCCCATGCAGAAGAAATGAAAACAGCTTCGAGGAGCAAGACACAAAGAAAACAGCCTCTGCCTCCCTCTCTCCTGGTGCTGGGGGAACTCACCGCCTGCACTCGCTGGGTAAGCTCCCACCCTGAGCTACATCCCCGGCCTGTGCTTTGCAATAGTAACTTGACTGTGTAACTTCAATTCTTTCCACATGCGAAATCAGGACAATATGCGCACTCTCTAGATAGCGAGTTGTTACATTCCTGCTGATTCCCCAAGTTCCAGGTCAGTCTGTACTTACCCCACTGTTCCTGAATGGCAGAAAGATTTGCGAGCAGTTGCTCATGATACAATCGTTCAAGCTGGATGAATTTCATTGCTCTCTCATCTGAACAGAAACACTGAGGAAAATAGAAATCAAGACTATCGACACTAAACTCCACTCTGCAAAGGAATGTCCTATAGAAGACAAGAAATGTGTACCTCTGACCAAAAAAAAAAAAAAAAAAAAAAAAAAAAAAGGCTCTAATTATTTTTTTTTTTTTTTTTTTTTTTTTTTTTTTTTTCAATTTTCTGCTACTTTTTTTAGCTATTGTACCAGCTGCTCGAACTCACAGAGATCCGCTCTGCTCCATGCTGGATAAAGCGTGCGCCAACGCCGCTGCTCTAATTATTTTTAAATTTAAGCACATCTGACACGAGGTTTCCTGGCTTTGGAGTAGGTACATTTTATCGTAAGACATGATGGAGAGGTACATGGGCTCCACAAGCCAACAGAAAGGAAAGGCTGTACTCAAGGACTGCCCGCTGGCAGTCATGAAAGCAATATACTGGAAAGAGGACCCACAGGGCATCTGGGAGTCCATGGTTTTCCCTAATTTCTCTCCTTAAATGACTCCCTGACTAGGAGACCCTTCAGGTAAGTGTTTCTTTCTGCCCTCATGATCCTTTACTTACTTTGCATTGGACCTTTTTTCTCGTGAGTCAAAATCAGCACATGCTAAATAATGAAAACATGGCATGGGTCTGTTATAAAAATAACTCACCCTAGTGACTTTCCTAATTATCACGAAATTCCCTTTTTTTTTTTTTAACCCCCCTTTGGTTGATCTTCTTATGACCTTTTGGCTTCCCATCTGTATCATACTAACTTGCATCTTAGGAGGTTTGAGAAACACTGTCCAAATGCCCAGCTTCCTCTGGGCAATGTTCTAAATGTTGACCCAGAAAAAAGGAAGAGATGATCGGAAGGTTTAGCTTTGTGTCCTTTCCATGAACACCAAGAGGTTCAGCTCCCCCTCTCTGTCACCTTAACGATTTTAGGGACCAGGAGAAGCTGAACAACTCCTCTGCTCCCTCTAGCCAGGACTAAATGCTTCCTATTCAAAAGCTAACAGGGTCTACTTGAGAACAGTATTTTGTTGGTTACTAGTGAAACCCAATTTGTCCTTGGCACCTACATACGGCTGTGCATCATAAAACATTTCTGTCAGTGAGGAAGCATTAAAAGATAAATTTAAATTGCCCAATATTGCTGTAGTGTGTTAAGATGACGTTCTCCAAACAACAAACCCCTAAATGATGCCTTTCTCAGGACATAGCCCTGTTGTCCAGCAGCTCAGACCACCGCTGCAGTGAGCAGTCAGGAATTACTATGCGTTGTCGGACATGCTCCATTATGTGCATGTTTGACTCCTGGGCTTAAGAGCGAGAGAGTCTAACGGACTTAGTCTTCTTTCTCAGCAGCATGTGTTTTCCCCATTCTCTTTAACATTAATGTTTCATATTGGTAAAGTTAGGTCTCCTTGATGAAAGCCAAATTTAGGTGACTCTAGGGGATTTCTGGAGTGACCTATTTCCTACACCTTGCTCTTTGAGGGCACACACAACTGCCAAAACCCACCCAAACCATATGGTCTACACATCTTGTTGCACAACTCAAAAAAAAAAACCGTTGCACGTTTACCTCAACTTTTTTTTTTTTATAAAAAAGAAAGAGAAATGTTAAAAAAAAAAAAAAAAAAAAAAAAAAAAAAATGGGTTCTTCAAGTGTTCTATGAATTTCTGTCTGTAGTCAAGAAAAGGATACAGTCCTCTTCCTGGAAATAGGTCTCAGCTACCTATAAAGACAAAAGAAGAAATGAATATTTGAGGGAAAGGACAAGCTTGTGAAAGGAGCCAGCAAGATCTTGAAAGGTTGCTTTGATAAATTACTAACAAAAGCACTTTCACCACATTCAAAGTTCGGAGGACACTGCAGGCGCAGGACACGATCCTCAGGTCTCTGTCAATCACTCTCCAGCCTCCAGGCCACCGCGTTCTAGTCTAGCTCAGGCAGTGCCCAGCATCACTTGGTCTCTGCAGTCTAACTTAAGGAGGAGGGGAAGCTATGGCTTTACAAAGGTAGGACAGGGTGAAAAGGTTAAAAGGACTATTCTGTTCACTATAAATTGAAAGTTAGAAACAGGGTGAGATGGCTCAGCAGGGAAAGATGTGTCTGTCCACCAAGGCTGACAACTTGAGTTCAATCCGTGTGACCCACATGGTACAAGGAAAGAACAATTTCCTTAAGTTTCCCTCTGACCCCCACATGAGCACCATGGAACACACACACAAATAGATAAGGGCTGAAATGTCACATTACACGGGACCCGACACAATTCACTTCTAGTTTAAAAACTACCAGCTCAGAACCTCATGGGACACTGGTTTTGGTGTCTGTGTATGTTTGAGACTAGGTCTCACATAGCCCAGGCAGGCCTTGAACACCATATGCAGCTGAGGATGACCATAACTTCTGATCCTCTTGCTCCCGCCTCTCAGGTGGTTGGGTTGTAAGTAGCACCACCATAACAGACAAGGTTATGTTGTGATGTTTTTACTGTTTTTTTCTTTGAGTATGTTTGTGTGTATGTGCATGCAGGTGCATGTACTAGAGTTTGGCATGGGGTACTGTGGTGGTTTGGATATAATTGGCCCCCATAAGCTCATAGGGAGTGGCAGTATTAGGCTTGGTTGGAGTAGGTATGGCCTTGCTGGATGAAGTGTGTCACTGTGGCATGTATGCTCAAGCCACACCCAGTGTCTAAGATCACTTCCTGTTGCCTGCAGGTCTAGATGTAAGAACTCTCAGCTCCTTCTCCAGCACCGTGTCTGCCTGCATGCTGCCATGTCCTGATATGATAATAATGGACTAAACCTCTGAACTGTAAGCCGCTCCAATGAAACGTTTCCTTTATAGGAGTTGCTATGGTCCTGGTATCTCATCACAGCAATAGAACCCTGACTAAGACAGTTACTTTCTGCAATTGCTCTCCACCTTTATTATTGGTATTATTTTTGAGACTGGGTTTCACTATGTAGCCCAGGCTGGCCTCAACCTCACGGAGATCCACCTGCCAACTCCCAAGTGCTGGGATTAGAGGTGTGTGCCACCATGCCTGGCCAGACCCCTTATTTTTTGACTCAAGGTGTCATTGGACTTGGAGCGCACGGATCGGCCAGGCTGACTGGCCAGTTAGCTCTGGGGACCCGCCTTGTGTTTTCACACAGATGCTGGGGGTCCAGAGTAGGTTCTCATGCCTGCACAGCAGGGGCTTTCCCTATCATTTCAGTCCTGTCTTTATTTCATTTTCATCACGTGTGTGACGGTGTATGGGTATGTGCATGTGAGTGCAGGTGCCTGCAGAAGCCAAAGGCAGCTAGCTCATCCTCTGGAGCTGGAGTTACAGGCAACTGTGGGCCACCTAGTGCAGGTGTTAGTAATTGAACTCACGTTCTCTGGAAGAGCATTCATTACATGCTCTTAACAGTTAAACCATTTCTTCAGTCCCATGCCTAGACCTATTTATTTTTTGAGACAAGATATCTTGTAGCACAGGCTAGCCTAGAATTCATTATGTAGCCAAAGATGACTCTGAACTGCTGATTCTTGGCTTCTGCTTTCTGAGTGCTAATTATAGGCCTGGTGTTGTATTGCTATTTTTAAAAAAGCCAGGCTAGTGAGGTGATAATGTTTGTCCAGCACCATAAATACAGCTTGAGAATGTAGCTCAGTGGCAGTGTGCTTGCCTAGCATGTGTGGGGACCTGGGATCAATCCCCAGCATGACAACAAAAGGGAGAGAGAACGAGGGTGTGCAGGGCCACACATACACTGAACACTAGAGTCCAGTGTTAGGAGGTGATGCCAGAAGAGGCTTCTCACTCACCCGTTTCCTTCTAAAGGATCTTTAAATGAAAATAAAACAAAACTGAATCAAGCATGCACCTTAATCCCAGCTACTGAGGATAAGGCAAAACAGCTTAAGCCCACAATTCAAGGCTAGCCTAGACACAAAGTGCCCTGTCACAAACAAACAGTTAATTAATTAAGAATTTCTTTGATTAAAAAACTCTGAACTCCTAAAAAGTCTCCACTATATTTTTATCCTCAGTGTCGCATGTGTTTCCTTCCTACATCTGGCCTGGTCTTGCAACCACACATGTGTTGGGGCCTTAATTTTCCACTAAATGCTCTAGAATCCAATAGCATATCATCTAGCAAGTGTCTTTATTCTAGACTCAAGAATGTACAAAAGTGAGCAAAGTATCATTTCAAACTTTAAAAGCAACACTTAATTCCTCATATCCAACTTCCCCCATCTTTCCTATGCTGCTAGTAACCTTAAAACAGAAATCAGGGCCATTACTGGACACATGCTCTCTGTTCTCTCTGGGGAGCCGCATGTATTGACACACTCTTTATGTCTTGGAGTGCTGCGTTTTGAGTTAGGCCGGTCCCCAGGCTTACACTCTGCAGCTAACACACTTCCAGATGAAAAGTGAAATGCATCAATTACCTGTCTTCCCACTCAATAACCATTTTAAATAGTTTCGTTTGATACTGGCACGTTAAGTAATTGTGTTAGCATAGAGTTCAGTTTGTCTTTCCTCTAATAAGCAGCAACCTTTGCCATGGATTTCGGAAGTGCCTCGTGGGACAGTGACGGGCTACGACGCTGCAGAGAAATGCGGCGAGCACTTCTTAAAGAAATACATTCATGCTCTGTGTTCAGACAGCTCTCTGGGCCAGGAAGGGAGCTTGTGGTGGAGCACTCGCCAGGCACGGTTCAAAACCCTCCCTGGCAGCAATACACAGCACAGGAAAGAAGTCAATACAAAGACGATGTATTCTGTGGAGATTATCTCAGTCCGGGAACTGGAATGCCATAAGGACCATCACGTCTTAGGAGTTCTCACCATTGTTTATACTGCATACTAAACTTCTTAGTTGAGAAGCAGAATTTTTATGTAGTAAGTAGATCCGTCTCATAGTCTGTGTGCCCACATATAAATTCTCTTCTTATATTTGGAAAAAAAAAAGAGATTTTTTTTTAGGACCTTGAGAAGATAAAGTGTGTATGACCAGACCAGTAAACTAAAATAATGATAACATTAAGCATAACTTGTGATACTTAAAATATTCCACATAAGCATTTTTTACATTACACTATATTGCTTTTACTTCAATGATTTTGTATGTGTACGTGTGTGGGTGTATGTCTGCTACATGTAGCAGGTTGGCAGGAGTTGGTTTCCTCTTCCTCCATCAGCGTTCCGGGACTGGCTCAGGCTTGCTGACAAGCACCTGTGTATGCTGAGCCACCGAGACAGACAACTTTACACTTCAGAACACGTTCTACTGTTTCCTCTAGGTTTCTGGTAAAAAATAAATAAATAAAGGATTTCATTTGCAGATCCCTATCTCTATTTTCTAGTACAAAGAACAACAAAGTCATAAAAGCAATAAAAAAGGAAGAACTTTGGCCAGATTTCCCACAAGAAATAGTATGTGTAGAAGTAGTATGTGTAGAGACAAATTTAAGCACTTCATATATTAGTTTAAGTTAAAAAAAACCAAAACCATTTTTTATACAAATAAAATAAATAAAGATAATTAAATATTTGTTGTAAATTTTCAGTCTAAACTTGGATTCTATTTTATTTTACTTTGAAAATTTTTAAAGTGATTTTTTAAGAGTCTGTTTTTTTTTTTTTAAGAGTCTGTTTTTTAATCAAGTCATTCTACTATGTTACAGATCTATTAATATAAGCTACAGGAAACTGCTAATATTCAACCATTTTGAAATCTCTATGGAATGAGAAAGTCTAAGCTGCATGGCTGTTTAAGGTTTGGCTTATGCAGACAAAAAAGGTTACAGATATGTAGTATAGCAGGTTCAGACAGGAAAAAAACCTCTAAACAGGTTACAGTGTGTTCAACAATGTGCATAGGCTTAAGAAAAAAAAAAGAAAAGAAAAACGATATAGATAGTCAATAAATAAATAAATAAATAAATAAATAAATAAATAAATAGTTTAAAAATAATAGAGTATGAGTTGGAGAGATGGCTCAGAGTTGTGAGCCCTGGCTGCTCTTTCTAAAGGTCCTGAGTTCAATTCCCAGCAACCACATGGTGGCTCACAACCATCTATAGTGGGGTCTGATGCCCTCTTCTGGCATAAAATAAATAAATGAATAAATGACTGACTGACTGAATAAATAAATAAATAAGTAAATAAAAAACAATAGTCTTTAAAGAAACAGTAAAGTACCAGGCAGTGGTGGTGCACACCTTTAATCCCAGCTCTTGGGAGGCAGAGACAGGCAGATCTCCATGAGTTCTAGGCTAGCTTGGTCTACAAAGTTGAGTTCCAGGACAGTCACAGTGGTTACACAGAGAAACTCTGCCTCAAGAAACAAACAAACAAAATAATAATAATAATAATAATAATAGAATAAGTCACATAGAGATGGGAAATATACAGGGAGGCTGGGTCCTGTATTTTATTGTGTTGTTTTTTAATTTTTTGAATGCTGATAAGCAAATGACTTAGTTGCTGGGAGACATGGGATTGTGAAAGGGTCTCCTGAAATAAACCAGCCTAGAAACTTTAAGAATGTCTTAACTTTAAAATGGAACTCAAAAAACATAATGCTTTGGGGAAGAGGTTGTGCTTTTGTTTCCATAGGAAACGGAAAGCTATGGATTCCTTCAAAATTAATAAAGATCTTGGCTGCAGATGTGATGAAGAAAGCCAGAAAAGACTACAGGACAGGGACATGTATGCTGATCCCTCTACAAGAGAACAGCTCAGACTGGATGAGACATGATAAATCTCGCTGGCTACAGAGTCCTCATAACAGTTTGGTTATACAGTCCAAATGGACTTATGAAGTTGATAGATGTGATAGATGTCTTTTACTAGCTCAAATATAAAACAAATCATCTTTAGCTGACTTGTGCATACTGTACATTCCATATTTATGTTAATACAGGTTGGATATGTTAACTTTAAAAGTTTACATGTTTTCAGAACAAAAGGACCGGACATGAATAAAGACAAGACAAGTAGCCCAAATGATCCAGCTTCTCAGAATGCCTGTTACAGTTTCCTCAAAGATCTACATCCAGAACAGCTTCAAAGTTGCTAGCTGAGATGGTCCTGGCTCACAGACTATCCAGCCAAGACTTCAGATAAGCTCTACACTTTCCCATCACACAGAGACTAAACAAAAAATAATACAGCTGGTTCTTCCAGGACTTGACCATTATCCCAATTTTCTAAGGTTTCCCTGGAGATGCTGTCACCCCCCAGAGAGCAGGAGGAAGTCTAGAGAACACAACGCCCACATTCCCAAGAGGTGGGATGGATGGTTTCTTGTCATTCAGTAGATGTTTGTCATTGTTTAGGAGGGTCGGTTGCAAGTTGTTATTTGTAATGGCCAGAGAGGAAACTAAGCAAAGGATCTTTTTCCAAAATAAATAAATGAAATGGGGGGAGATATAGGAAAGAACTGACTCTACTTTTAACATAAAAATGATAGGATAAAAAAGTAGATTATTGAATCTACTCTTAAGCTAAAAAAAACCCTATTAGTCTCAAATATTTCATATTGGTATGGATTTTTGTATATTGATACAAGTTTAATGTTATTTTTGTTAAACTGCATATATGTTTCTACTCATTTAAGGTACTGTACCTATGCAACTCATCTGAAAATGTAATATATAATTAAGAAATACAGGTTAGTAGTTCGTAATCTATCATAATCAAACTTGTAATCATGTTAGGTATGTTTTCAAGGTTAAGGCTAGGTTTGTTTAGTTCAGATATACTTAATAGATAATGGCCCTCAAACTTGTCAGATATCTGATGAATATGGCATTTAAAATGCTTAACAGAAAAAGCTTACTATGACAGACAGAGATTCCCAGATCCTAACAGTGACCTAGATGTCTTCATCTGGATTATGGTAACGCTAACCACTGAGAAAGACTGCCAAATGCAGCACCTCTCACCAGGACCTGGCCCAAACTGTGGACGAGGCAGAATACTGAAGAGCTGATTGCCCCACATTGGGTGCCATTCATAGGGATTCTTTTCCTGTCCCACCAGCCAGCTCCCAAATAAACAACAGGGGGACTTCTTATTAATTATAAAAGCTCAGCCAATAGCTTAATTTTCTAACTAGCTCTTATCACTAAATTAACAAATTTCTATTAATTTATGTGCTGCCATGTGGTTCATGCCTGTTACCTTATCTCCTACATGTCATGCTTCCTCTGCATCTGGCTGGTAACTCCGCCTTCTTCTTCCCAACATTCTTTCTGCCCCCAAAATCCTCCCTAGCTTTTGGCCATTTAGCTTTTTCATTAAGCCAGTCAGAATAACATATCTTCACACTGTGTATGGAACGGAATGGAATATTCCATAACAATGGTGCTACCAGTAGTATGCTGAGAAACCTTCCCGAGTCGGTTCTGGTGTGTTGGGGGCCCTGGTGTGTGGTGTGTGCATTCCTGTCATATCCAACACGGAGCTGCCAACAGCTGGGAAGCCGCTCAGTGTGATCACCATGAGCTAGAAAAAGCAGGTTCCAGGGTATCACTGGGTTATGCCTAATAGAAATTGCTAGAACCCTTTCATCTATGGCCTTGCAAAGAAAATTAAACAGTGCTGCACAGAGTTCTCTTAGACATGAAAACACAATGCCCAGCCCTTTAACGCCACTGCCTTGCCTTTTGTAATTGGCACATGGTAACTGCTCTCATGTGAGAAGTTTTGATGGGTTTCATTCATATATAATCAGTTTGGGGGGGGTGCAGAAATATAATTTTCAGTCAGTTTTTAGGTTTCTGTGGCAGCTGTTGTTGCTGTTTGAGTCATGGTTGATATAGGGTAACTATATCCCAAGCTGACCTTGAACTCACTATACAGACCAGGCTGGCCTCAACCTTACAGCAACCCTCCTGAGTCAAGCCCTCCAGTGCTGAGACTGTCGGTGTCCACAGCCCCATCTGTGAGCTCTGGAACCACGAGGGCAACAAAACCCATGCTTCAAAGTAAGCGTGTTTCTCGGTAAAAAGGGAGACTTCAACATAAATATGCAGAATATTTACTCCGTAAAATGCCCCTCCACGAATATTGAGCAGGACAACGAGGCAAGCCTCACTGCCCCATTTATCCACACCTGAAAAGCAGCCTGGCGGAGCAGGTGGGTCAGGGGCTTCTTGGGTGAACGACCCAATTGTTCTAGTCCAAGTCCCGACACTTATCAGCCACGGACCTTGAATGTGTCGCTCTCATCTTAAAAATGGTCAGAACCACCCACATCTATGAGAAACAAAGTCCAGCCTTCTACCTCAGCTTTCCTAGTGTTTGGGAGTGCACCGACATGCACTGCGCTCATGATAAACTTTGAGACATTGTCTCACACTGTAACTCAGGCTGTCCTGGAACTCACTATGCAACCCAGGCTGACCTTGAACTTCCTGAGATCCAATTGTCTCAGCTTTGAACACCCCGCCCCCAATTCATCACTTTGTAACTCTGCTTTGTTGGGTGCTTAGGTTCCATCAGATGAAGGAACCCCGAGGAAGACTGGATGGGCTCAAGCTCCCATCCAATATCTTCTTTCCCTCTTTCAGTCCCAGGGTTCTGGACAGCCACACCCAGTGAGTGCAATCAACAAAATGAAAATGACTGGCTTCATCCAAATGTCGGAGAGGGGTTGGCAGGAAAGATCCTGAGGTTCTCTTAGGCATCTCTCCACAGCCCCGCCTTTGACAAGGTGACCAGGGTGTCTTCTGTAAGTCCCAGATCCCCTGCCGGACTGAGATGTCTAGCTTCATTTACTTTTGAACACACCTCCTACCAACATCTCTGTTCTGAAAGTCCTTGGTGTAATTATGTTTCCTTCCAAACATTACCACCTGGATAACCCTGGGAAATGGATTAACCCTTCCTTCTCCTGAGGGGTCTGAGGGAGTAGCGTCTTCCTCAAGTTCAGACCTTGGGAACACACAGGACTAGAGGCTGTGGAGCAGAGCACATGTCACAGTTCTCGAGTTTGCCCTGAGATAAGCAAGGACAATGTTCCCAGAGCCTCACAGGGCAGCAGGGAACTCCCAGGGTATCCCTAACCCACCTCCCATCCCAGGGCACCCAGGCTTTCCAGTGACTCCATCTCCCCAAAGCACCTTTTAGCATATATGATCCTGACACCCCCAACAGAAATCTTGTGCAAGGTCATTTTCATCAAACACACGAACACACACACGAACACACACACACACACACACACACACACACACACACACACCACACACACACACACACACACACACACACACACACACCACACACACACACACACACACACACACACACACACACACACACACACACACACACACACCCAGAGCTGCTCTAAGGGCTGGCAGAGAAAATATTTCTAGTGTATGGCCATACCACCTTGAATCTCATCTGATCTCAGAAGCTAAGCAGGGTCCAGCCTGGTTAGTACCTAGATGGGAGAAAACACATTTCTAACCAAGCAATTAGATTTTTTAACCTGTATTTTATTTTTTTAAAGTTCTGTATCAATAATTTATACACATTTACTATTTTTCTTTTGTTTTAACTTGCTTTTTGAGTCAGGGTCTCAAGTATCCCAGGCTGTCCTCCAATTAGCTATACACCATAAGATGACCTTGGGTTCTTCATTTTCCTCACCACCTCCCAAGTATTGGGATTGCAGGTGTACACCACCACCCCAGCTTACATGCACTATTTCTTGATTTCTCATTCTTCAATAAAGGATGAGTTGCTAAGCTCTTGGCTTGTGACCATCCCCACCGTTCAGACACGCATAGTCGTTTTTTCACATTCATCCACCCCATGCTAACACACTGAGATCCTGGGTCAACATCTCATGCATACCTTATTAAAAGCCCCTCATATAGTAAACTATTTTCTTGGCATGAAAAGAGCTTTGTTTTCTTTAGAGTTGTCCCTCGTTCACGCCATCCCTACTCCCCAGTGCTGGGGACTGAAAATGTTCAGCATACATTCTACCCCTGAGCTATATTCTCAACATAGTTAATTAACAAAACAATCCAACTGGGAGGGGGCTGGATGTGGTTGTACCTCCCTTTAATCCCAGCACATACGAGTAAACATATCTCTGTGAATTTTGAGGCCAGCCTGGTGGCCTACACAGCAAGTTCTGAGTTTGGAGTTAGATGGTGAGATCCTAATCTACAGGGAGATGGCTTGAGGGGAAAGGGGCATGCTGTCACGATGCCCCACGTTCAATCCCTGGGACTCACACTGAAGGAGGAAAGAAATGATTCCCACACGCTGTTTTCTCACCTCCGCAGGTGTTGTGGTGTGTGAGTGGGTACAAACACACACTCAAAATAAACACAGGTAAAACTTTTCAAAGGTTTTACACAAGCCGGGCGTTGGTGGCGGCACATGCCTTTAATCCCAGCACTCGGGAGGCAGAGGCAGGTGGATCTCTGTGAGTTCGAGGCCGGCCTGGGCTACAGAGCGAGTTCCAGGACAGGCACCAAAACTACACAGAGAAATGCTAGCTCAAAAAAAATGTTTTATACATTTATCTGTTCACCTCCCCCCTCGTGTGTGTGTGTGTGTGTGTGTGTGTGTGTGTGTGTGTGTGTGTGTAGTGAGTGCACTGTCCACTTTTGAGGGTGGACTCTCTCCTTTTACTGTGTGGGTTCCAGGTGATCAGGCTTGGTGAGCCAGCTTAATGGCTTGATTTCAATTACTTTGGAACTGATAGATAAAGATATAAACTATACAATCATCATCTACATTCATCTTTTCCTTTTTAATGTGCAATTTTTCTATGTATTTCTCACTTAAATAACTTCAAATACTCAGAAGTCTAAAAAGGTCTAAATTTCTTTTCAGTATGCCCAGGTTCAGCAGTATTCAGAAACCAAGCAGTGACAGAAGACCCTGCCCCAAGATCTGACCTGCTGGTAGCAGTACCAACTGTCCGCCTGGGGTGCAGCTGCCACCTGCAAATTTCCCTTCACCTAGACCAGCGGTAGAGACAGCAGATGTCAGACAGTCTACATATCAGATGTTCATATTACGATTCATAAAAGTAGCAAAATTACAGTTAGGAAGTAGCAATGAAATCATCTTATGGTTGAGGGTCACCAAAACATGCAGAACTGTATTAAAGGGTTGCAGCATTAGGAAGATTGACAACCACGGACCAAGACGCTCCTTCCAACATTCTGGCATGATCTCTAGTCTCCTGCATCTCCTACTTTCTGTCGCCTGGTTCCTATGTTGTGTGGCTCCTTAAGAGAGGAGAGATATCAAAGGCCCTAAAGCAGTAATATTCTCAGTTTGAGGGGCTTCTAGGAGGCCAGAGCTCTTGGTAGACACTGAGAGACTGGTAGGAATCAAGGGTTGAGAGGTAACAGGCACGGATCACAGGAAGCCGTGGTAGGGGGTTTGGCTTTTACTACGAATGAGAAGAGATACCACTGGAAGACCTTGGGCAGTTGAGTGACATGGTCGAAGTTGTGTTTCATCTAAGTCACCGTAACTTCCAGGTAGAAGGGGAGAAATCTAACACTAGAGGTTTTTACAGTGAGGAAGTTCAGATGGGGTTTAATGAAGCGAAACCACACTTGCATATTAGAGCCCGTGGGATGGCTCTGCAGGTCAGAGGGCTTGCTGTGCAAGCCTGGCAGCTGAGTTTGATCCCTGGAACCCATATAGCATGAAGTACATGCCACCATATACATATGGAGGTCTGAGGACAACCTTCATGCTATATGCTATAATAAATTTAAAATACTTGAATGGAAAAAGTATTTGTACCTGTACAAATCATAATGTGAAAACTACAAAAATGTGTGAAAATGTTAACAACTGATGAATGTAGATGAAAAGCACAAGGTGATGTACTGGGAATTACTAAAATGATTGAAACATACTTCCACCCATCTCTGGCTGTATGTCCCCTTGGGAAGTGACAGGGTATTCTGTATTTTGCACAGAGGTGATGGCTGATTCCTGTGGTTCTGATGCCTCAGCATCCTTTGCAGCTACTAGGCATGGTCTTGACAAGCAGCCTGTGGACTGGTTGCATAGTATTTGTAAGGCTTTTACTGTGTACCAAACACTGTACATGCTCATGTTCATTAACTCAGCTTCTACCAACTTTATAATGATAAAGAAGCCAAAAGCCACATAGCTCAGCAAAATGCCCTTCTGCTCACTGAGCTCCCTTCCCAAGGACAAATGCAGACGGCCGAGAAGGGGAGGAACAGCAGTCAGAGGAACTGCAGCTAGGACTCTGTGTTTCTGGGGAAGTGGGGCAGAGTTTCTGTGAAGTAAGAACAGATAACCTTTAGGCCCAGTCAAGATTACTCTTGTCTGCCTGGCTAAAATGAGCCCTTTCTTTCCCTCCTGATTTGCCCTTGACCAAGGATCAATTGCCATAGAAAAGGACTTTCTTAATTCTAATGCAACCATGGCTTATATTTTGTTTGTGTTCTGACAAATAAAGCTTGCCTGGAGATCAGAGGGCAGAGCTAGCCACTAGTCAACCATAGAGGCCAGGCGGTGGTGGCTCACACCTTTAATCCCAGCACTTGGGAGGAGGAAACAGGAAGATCAGGAGTTCAATCAAGGCCACCTTGGGCTACAAGAGATTGAACCAGTCTAAAAGAGAGCTGGGCTGTGGTGGCGCACACCTTTAGTGCCAGCACTAGGGAGGTGGAGACAAAAGGTGTCGGAGACAGGACCTCAGCCCCCTATTCGGTCAGAGGATCTGGAGGGGTGTGAGCTGCTGCTCTGCTTCTCTGATCTTTCAGTTTTCACGCTCCATATCCGACTCCAGGTTTTTATTAAGACTAATTAGGATCACACTTTTCAGAAACTCCATGAAAAGATCTGTCTGCCTTGTTATTTCCATCTTTATCTTAAATATCCTTTCCCCAACGTTTCATTGAAATTCTTCAGTGGAGTTCAAACCATAGGAAAATGAACAGCCACATACTTTTGTCCTTGATTTGGCAATGAGTGTCGTCTCGTGAAATTCGCTTTCTCTCTGTGCCTTCTCCCCCAACATCTTTTTTTCTCCCAATCAACAACCTCAAGAGCTTCAGGGTTCACTCCAAGTATCTCTGACACTTGTACTTCTATCACCCAGGAACAAGGACACTCTCCTATATAACCCATAACTTCATCAGCCACAGAAAAAATGATGCTTGGGGCTTGAGAGTGGGTTCAGGTATGCTCTTCTAGAGGGCCAGAGTTCACACAGGACGGGCAGCTCGAAATGTTCTGCAACTCCAGCTCCAGGGGATCCAGCACCTTCTTCTGGTCTCCAAGGGTACACACACACACACACACACACACACACACACACACACACACACACACGCCTTCTCACTGATAAAGGCTTCTATCCCGCATCTCGCCTGCCTCTTCCCGTCTTCAACTGTGACATCACAGCCACACCTCCACAGCCTAGTCGCTCTGCTGTGATAGCTCACTTTTCTTTTAGACATTTTAAAAATTTACGTGTATGGGTGTTGCCTGCATGGTGTATGTCTGTACACCTCTGTGTGTCTGATGCCTGCAGGGGCCGGAAGAGGGTGTTGAGATTCCCCAGAACTGGAGGTTCAGACGGTTGTGAGCTGCCCTGTGGATGCTGGGAACTGAGCTAAGTCCTCTGGGAGAGCAGCCAGTGGTTTCCACTGCCCTGAACCACTGCTCCGGCACCGACTCACCCCGAACCATCCATCTCAAGAGCTGCCTTCTCTTCTCGGTTGCTGACTGGGCAGAGTTAACTGCTGAGCCTTAGACTTGTCCACTCTTGACAGCACAAAATCCCACACTTGTATCGACATACTTATTTCTCGCATTTCACCACGGCTCTCTTTGGAACATGCCTTAGGAGTCTTTGTTCCCTCAGTGGCTGGCAGGCCTCTTGGCATGCAGCTGGAGCTTACCAAACTCTTGCCATATTGATTCTTCTTTATGCTTGGCTGAATCACTGAATAAAGGCGTTGGCTACTGTCCAGATGACAGGTCATCCAGGGCGCAGTGAGTCTACTCACCAGAATAGGCCAGACTTTCTACCAGCCATGCGTTTAGGGTCAACAATGGGTGGGAGGGATCAATCTTGGAGAACCGGATTTCAGATGACTCCAAACACTGGCGGCAGCCAGTGAGGCTGAGAGCAGAGGGTGTGGTCTTACCTGATGGAGGAAGAGGGGGAGTGCTCTTGAGTCCATCTGCTCCACCTCCCCTCGGATCAGCGAGAACAGCGGCTGCAGCGCCGGTGCTGGAGCTTTGGGGGGGTCATTTGCATTCACTCCGGCGGCCTCTTCCCCAACAGCCTGCAGCTCTGCAGTCAGTGTCTGCACTAAAGGTCTGGCATCTCCTACAGAACACGAGGAAATGACTACATCAGGCTAGACCCCGTCATGGAGGAATGCTTTTAAACTACCACTCCCATTGAAGATAAAACCCAGAAGTCACAAATTACTGTCCTCCTTCAGGTAGCGATTTCTGCAGAACTGTAACTGAGGATCAGTAAGAAGGGGCTGAGGAGAGAGGTTAGGGTCACCTTTGCTGTGATGAAACACCACCACCAAAAGCAAGTTGAGGAGGAAAGGGATTATTTGGCTTACGCTTCCACATTGCTGCTCATCATAGAAGAAAATCAGGACATGAACGCAAACAGGGCAGGAACCTGGACGCAGGAGCTGATGCAGAGGCCATGGAGGGGTGCTGCTTACTGGCTTGCTCTTCATGGCTTGCCCAGCCTGCTTTCTTATAGAACCCAGGGCCACCAGCCCGTGGATGGCACCACCCACAATGGGCTGGACACTCCCACATCAATCACTAATTTAGAAAAGGTCTTGGCTATGGCCCGACCTTATGGAGGCATTTTCTCAATTGGGGCTCCCTTCTCTCTGATGACTCCAACTTGTATCAAGTTGGCATAAAACTAACCTGCGCTGGGCGGTGGTGGCGCACGCCTTTAATCCCAGCACTCAGGAGGCAGAGGCAGGAGGATCTCTGTGAGTTCGAGGCCAGCCTGAGCTACCAAGTGAGTCCCAGGAAAGGCGCTAAGCTACACAGAGAAACCCTGTCTCGAAAAACCACAAAACAAACAAACAAACAAACAAAAAAACCTAACCTGCACAGAAACCCAGTCTCAAATCTCTCTCTACCTATCTATAATATTAACTAAGGTGGACAGCAACTGAGGAAGACACCTGACATAGAGGAGTGACCTCCACAATACACACACAAAATAAACAGTAACAGTTTTTTAAAAAAGAAATAGATGAGGCAGTGGGTGCTACTTAATGGTGTAAGGCCTAGGACTCCATTCCTTGCACGGCAAAATAAATAAATAAATAAATAAATAAATAAATAAATAAATATAAAAATTAAAAAAAGAGGAGGAGGAATATAAAGGCCATTGTTGTGAACAAGTGTGAACAATTGTTTTAAAGAACTGAAAGTAAGGCTGTCCCTCCCCAAACCCTAAGAGAAGTTTCCTGACATAAAACAGGTTAGGTTTTCAGGCAGGGAAATAAACTCTTGCAGGGAGAGTTAGTTCCACAGCATTTCCACAGAGTGAGTTTTTGTTTTTAGTTTTGCCAAAAGTTTACAACAGAGTACTACCATGGCTTATATAATCACACTACTGAATAGGGACATACTTTATCTTAGGGACATACAAAGTAGACATTGATATTCTAACTATGTGGAGTTATATTTAAAATATGGCCTTACTGGTTTCATGCCATTAACAGGACAAAGAATTCCTATTAGAAAACTATCGGCCAGGTGTGGTGGCCATGCCTTTAATCTCAGCAGAGGAGGAGGCAGAGGCAGGGGGATCTCTGTGAGTTCCAGGACAGCCAGGATTATTACACAGAAAAACCCTGTCTCAAAAAAACCAAAAAAGAAGGGAGAGAGGGAGGAAGGGAGAGACAGAGAGACAAAGAAAGAGAAAGAGAGAGAGAGAGAGAAGAAAGAAAGAAAGAGAGAGAGAGAGAGAGAGAGAGAGAGAGAGAAAGAAAGAAAGAAAGAAAGAAAGAAAGAAAGAAAGAAAGAAAGAAAGAAAGAAAGAAAGAAAGAAAGAGAAAGAAAAACTATCTGTTGCCCAAGTGCCAAAGAATCAGCGAATGGACGCTCTGGAAGCCAGGCAGCCTGCTTCCAACACTTTTTTCCTGTTCTTCTGCCTACTCACCCAGATTCCCTAGCTTTGTCTGGATTTCTCTGCAGCACAGGGGAGATAGCATCTACCTTCTAAGGTCATGTGAGCACTAACGAGACCGTAGAGACAGCTGGACAAAGGGAGGTGTGCTCCCCACTCGCACTGATATTGAAAAGATCGTTAAGACAGGTTTACCTCTGAGACAGGCTCTTTGGAGTCAAAGGCTAATAAAGGTTAACAAAACACCCCCAATGTCGCAGTGAATAACAGAAATGGTCACAACCATGCATGGAAGCCGGACGTCCAGTGGCCTCAGCAGTCTGAGGAAGCAGGAGGAACAGCTCAAGGTCATCCTTTGCTACATAGGAAATTGAAAGCCAGCCTGGGCTACATGAGAGACTGTTCCCCCAAAAACAAAATACAAGAATCACAAACAAAAACAAACCCATAAAGAGCCATGCAGAAGAGTTAGACACTTAGTTCGAGTTCACCAACACCGTTAGTTTGAACACAAACGGACTCCCCACAGAGTAATGTGCAGTTGTCTTTCAGCTTGGCTTCTTTTGCTTAGCCACGACTCAAGTTTCCTCACGTCCTCCCGTGGCTTCAGATCTCATTTCTTCTCATGGGCTTGTTTAGAGGGAAACAATTAAGCAGAGAAACACTGCCATAATCGGAGACTTCAGGCTACCTGATGTGAGCCTGCACCTCTCCTTACTAGTGACTGTTTAACAGTCCTCGGGCTTCCACACTGTAAACGGAAGCTCACGGTTCTCCACGTGTCTTTCACAGTAATTTTGATATCATTACTTTTAATGGTGCCCCCCCCACCGAGTCTTATAAATGTTTTGCTTTGAGGAGATTAATTATGTTTCGTGAATTATCACTAAATTTCTTTGTGGTACATACAAAGTTCTCTGGTAAAAATACATTTATAGTTAAGCAAGAAAATCAAAACACGAACTGCCACATGTAATTTCCCCTTCACTGTAAAGTCTCATCAATATAAATAAAGCTCTCTGTTGCTGTGCATGAATCCAGATGGTCGGAGAGAAACAAGAAACTCTATTTACCTTCCTTTGCAAAGCCACGTGAGTTATAGTTAAAATACCCACCAAGCAACTTGGTGATGCTATTTATACGTTTTGCAGACAACAAGCAGATTCATAAGCTCTAATTTAACTTAACACCTGTCAACTTTATTAAGCTCCAAAATAGAGACCACAGTTCAACATTTGTCTGTTAACGTTTTATTTAGCTTTTATACTTGATTCTAGCAAAAGTCTGAGAAACTATTTTAGTTGATTTAAAAAAAAATTATTTGTAACAACTTTGGGGCGGAGATTGTGCAGCTTATCTTGACTGAGACACGTTTAGGTTCTGTGTCCTTGGCATGTAACTGATCCATTCAGCTTAGAGCCTCAGCTATCAAGCTGTGGAGAGGCCCCTGCAGAACCCTGGGATATCCTTTAACGGCTTTTGTCTTGAAATGCCAGGATTGCACCCGGGTACGCATGCCCCTCCAGTCATCTGCCATCTGTGAACACAGCTGAGATGCGACTGTTTGGCTCCAGGCTGGGGGACTAGTGTGACAGGATCATTTAATGGCAAAAACCATGAGTATGAAACATGATCACAGAAGAGACCCAAAGGATGCTGCCTAGAAGCCAGCAATGACAAGGTAAACGTAGTGGTGAAGGACGCCCTAGAATTAGGGTTTCAGAGCAAAATGGCAGAAGAGGCAGCCCCACTCTCCCATGTGCCTTTTATCTAACTTTATGTTATCTAATTAGGAACCCCTCCAGAGCAGGAACGTGGCAGGCATGGTTGAAAAACTTCGTCAGGCGATCAGAACATCAAATGACAACTGGTTGGGTAACAAAATGGCATCTGAAGCCAGAGAGGAAAAGCCAGGAAGAAAGTTACCCTCAAGAAACCAGGCCGTTTGAGGGTGCTTGTGTAACTGGCAAAGAACAAGCCCACCCCCAGTTGTTGGAAAGATAAATGCTTGGAGAAAGCCTGAGGAGGCCTGGATGAACCGAAGCTCTGCATGGAGCAGGGAGTGAAACCACACACAGCTTTTGGTTCTGAGAACTAGAGCCAAGCTGTAAAGCCCGAGGAGGAACCCCAGCTAACCCAGTCACCAAGTGCTACCCTCTGCTTCCCGGAGCCACTACCGTCACGGGCTCACTGTGCCCAGTATTCCGTAACAGAAGTCTCGAAGTGCACAAAGAAACAGCGTAGAATGGCCTTTGTAAGTAAGGACATCAGGGACAGAAAACATCCCCGAGGAAGACCAAACGTCAGACCTACCAAAGAATGGAAGCCAACAGTCTCAAAAATGCTCAAAGATTTAAGAAAGCCATGAACAAAGCATGAGGGAAAACAAGGAGGAACTCAAGGGAGGCTGAAAGAGAGACAGACAGTGGAATTGGCGTCTATGCACACAGACGTTCTGTGGGGTGACTGGAGTTTAGAAGTAGGCTGGAGTGAAGACTCTATTATGGATATAATTACTGCCACTGAATGAACAGAACATACAGGGCAATGAGTGGTTAGCGGGGCAAATCTATGTTTACGGCAATAAAAATAGTAAAAAAAAAAAAAAAATACTTCCAGTTCTATGATTTTGCTATGATTCTCAGAGCCCTGGGGGAACTTATTCACACTGCTGCACTCAAAAATGCTGTGTCCAGCTCCATCCCAGCCAGAATCTTGCAGACAGATCAGGTGGAAACAAACATGAGGTCTAACTTCTAACAGACGGGAGACTCTCCATTGAAATATTGTAGTCATTGTCTAAGCACACTGCAGTAGTCTCAGCACGAGGGTTTGTATTATGAGGAAGATAAATCTGAAACAGTCTTTGGGCCTGACCTGGAGTCAAAGGGATGTATTATGGAATTACAGCATAATTACTACTTGCTCCACGGCTGGGTCTCCTCCCATGTCCTCAGGCCACAGCCTCTGCCTTCCGAGGGAGCCAGGCACTAGCCGGCTGTGGTGAAGAGGTTAGGCTGGGGTCATGCTCTCCTATTAACACGGTAATAAAGTAATCAACGACAAAGAATAAAGAAGATGACACAAGTGACATTCCGGCACTGGGACTGTCACCAGGCTGTACCTCAGGTACTTTGCTATTGTTTGTTTTGAAACAGGATCTCACCACGCAGCCACAGCTGGTCTAGGACTCACTATGTAACCCAGGAAGGCCTCACGCTCATGGTTGATCCTGTGCTGCCTGCTTCTCCTAAGTGCTGGGATTACAGCCATGAGCCACCAGGCCAGCTTTAGGTGGCCATTTAAACATGACTGCTAACACTAGGGCTGTTTTGAAGGACACATCTCTCATCTGCTAGACTCTCTGCTCATAAACTGCCACCCCATCAGACTCTGACAGCTACACATACACCTCTAAAAGATTCCTCTCATTCTTGGCAGAAGGATATCACAAAGTGCACTTTTCTTGAGCAAAAGTTGCAAGCCTTTTTATGGTTTGTTTGCTTGGTTGAGCACTTATAGAGGGCGGGCTCTAATTAAAAACTTCCCTAAGTCATACTGAGCTGCAGCCTAGATTTGCCTTCAGCTACACTTACCTTGAACTTGAAGATCTTAGTTATTTTTTTCCTTTCAAATACAGGGCTCATTACATCAGACACATTATCCTATACTCAGTGGTTAGTGGATTTGAGAAAGCATTCCACAAAATGAACGTCCAGTGAGCACTCATGGGCCAGTCCCGAAGTCCAAGCAGGTGACCCCACGCAGCTGTGCCCATTCCACCCAGGGCTCCCCACTCTTCCCTGCGGTCTGTCACTCCCTGGAGCTTGCTGCAGGCTGTTTCCAGTTCGTACTCACTGCGTGATTAGCACACACATACTGCCGGAATTAGAGTCGGAATTATGTAGAACGTGCCAATTAGCACCAATGTGGGGAATCACTAATTTTCCTCTTAGACGTTTGATTAGCTCTTCTACACTCCAACAGGTCTTATTAAAAACTAAAAATGTGCAAGGGGTTTGCCCAAGCATGCAACTAGTTATGCAAATTCTTAAACCTTAAATTAATAAGTTCTTAAACTTCTTGTCCACAAACAAACAATTCGAGTGCCAAAATTTCATAAGAAATTAATACAGGGCTTTTCAACTCTGGCACTGACTTGGAGAACATCAAAATGGCTAAGTTCCACCCTGTTATCAAGTTCATTCCAAGAAAACCAAATTCATCAGCTATCAAGTACAAAATGTTTTGAGGTTCTCTAGGATACATAAAGGTGAACAATTCTTAAATTTTAATGACCTTATACAGAAGTATATAATCAGGAAAGGATGTACGTAAGGGCACTCATGAGCAAGCCTGGAGACCTGAGTTCAACCCCCAGACCCCACATAAAGGTGGAAGGAGAACTGTTGCTACAAAGTCCCCGACCTCCACGTGTGTGCTGTCTGTCTGCAGCTGACCTCCACGTGTGCGCTGTCTGTCTGCACCCGACCTCCACATGTGCACTCTGTCTGCACCTGACCTCCACGTGTGCGCTGTCTGTCTGCACCCGACCTCCACATGTGCACTGTCTGTCTGCACCTGACCTCCATGTGTGCGCTGTCTGCAGCTGACCTCCACGTGTGCACTCTCTGCAGGTGACCTCCACGTGTGTGCCGTCTGCACCTGTAATAAGTGAATCTTAAAGGGTATATAATCTTCCTAGATGAGTAATTCTTTGTGGAAGAAAGGAGAGAGACTAATTACCATAGGAAAGGAACTGAGAATTTTCTAGAAATGATTCCCCATTCTAATCTATAATTCTCTGAAAACCCCCGACAATGGATTATTTGGAATAACAAAATTAAATGAGAAAGGAAGATTCAGAAAGTCGGGAGTTAAGTCTGAAGAACATCCATGCACATGTACAGCAGTGTTACAATGAATTGTCCTCTAGCAGGAATCTCCACACTGTGGAGCTGTGGACTATATCCTGTTTCTTCACACCACTGACCCCCACTAACCCCCATACACTACCTCCATATTCTTTTCAAAAACAGCTTTACTAATGAGATGTAATTTACGTGCTTACAATTCACCTCGTCAAGCAACAGCATTCTAGCTAGTGCTATGTACTGTGCAGAGCCCGTATTTGTGGCTTCTCTCATTAAACATAATTAATGCTTTCAACATTCATCCTGTGGCTTGTATCAGTACTTCATTTTTTTATGCCAGGTAATATTCTGTTGTATGTGTGTACTTTGATTGGTGTGGCTCTTTCCAGTGTTTGCTTGTGTGCTTGCTTTCTTTTTCTTTTCTTTTTCTTTCAGAATAACCATTTAAAAAAACAACAGTACAAGGATAATCAAACACAGTCTGGACCTATGGTTGATACCTAGAAGCAGTTATCTTAAACAAATGAAAATAAGACTATCTCTTTGTAGGGATCATTATCCAATAAAAACCTGGCATAAAGAAAGAGAAAACCACAAGTAGACTGCTTAGAACACAGGTAACATTGCACATTTTTAACTGAAGGACTGAGAAGAGAACAGACATGGTGGTCCACGCCTATAATCGATCCCAGTAGTGGGAAGGGGAGTCAGGAGGACTCCCAGGAGTCTGAGGCCAATCTGAGATACAGGATAGTCTGGGATACTGTCTCAAGAAAAACCAAACAGGAGCTTGGCAGTGGTGGTGCACGCCTGTAATCCCAGCACTTGGGAGGTAAAGGCAGGTCAATCTCTGTGAATTTGAGGCCAGCCTGGGCTACAGAGTGACTTCTAGGACAGCCAGGGCTACACAGAGAAACCCTGTCTCGAAAAACCAAAAACCAACCAAACAACAACAAAAACAAGAAGGCAAGATAGTCCAGCAGGCAAAGGCACTTGCAGTCAAACGTGACAACCCCCCCATCCTTGACAGACAGACAGACAGACAACACACACACACACACACACACACCAAATAAATAAAGAAATGCAAGGAAAAAACCAACCAAACAACAGAGAAGCCAAAGCTACAAGTACCTTGGGTGGATGGACCATTTCATTAAGCTGGCAATAACTGAATTCTCTAAAATCAGTAACTAAATATTCTTAAATATAGCCCCTAAAATATCCCCTTATCTTTACATGTTCGTCTATATCCATCTGTGCTTACATATAACTGCAAAAATATATGAATTTGGAGGTATAATTTTCTTCATCTTCATCATGTATCCCTTTACTTAAATAAATATCAATTTACCGGGATGGAATGTAGTTTCGGGACAGAATCTGGAAAGCCGCAGACAACTCTGGCACTGTATTTTTTTCAGGAGGGAGACTGTTTTCGAGACAGGGTTTCTCTGTGGAACAGTTCTGCCTGTCCTAGAACTCCCTCTGTAGACCAGGCTCGCCTTGAACTCTCAGAGATCTGCCTGCTTCTGCCTCTTGAGTGCTGGGACTAAAGGCGTGCCGCCACCACCACCCAGCTTCAGACTCTGTATTTTCAAAGCATGCCTGAAATCACGACCCAGTGACTAGAGAAGGGGCACATCTCAGATCCCCCTCGGTGGAGACTGCCAGCATCCCTCACACAGACACTACCGAAGTCCCTTGCCCATTTCCCTCACTTCTACTCTTCACCGGCCCAGCTCGTTGGGCACATTCGCTGTGGCTCCCATTGTGTTACTGCCTTGCTCAAGCCTGTTGGGAAGGTCCAACCTGGTTATTAGAATATTTATAACCTGGGCCTTGCTAATCTATCAAATCTTGGGTACCCTACTCTGTTAATTCCCCGAGACTCATCCTTTCCTCTCACTGTCCTCAGCCAGAGAAGATGGAGACCAGGCAAAACACAGGACACCCCTTCCTTGTGCTCTGGGCTACTCTGACGTCCTTCATCTTCACCCTCACCTCCCCTCTTGACCTGCACTTGTCCTAGCTCAGCCTAGACATCAGTTCCTCCTGGAAGCTTTCACAGCTCTCCCTGGACATTGCACTCTACTGCTATGGGCGTGCTTGACCCTGTCAGGACTTCCTCCTCTACTACACTGCCCCTGCTGTTACTTAGTTCCTTCATTTACCTGAACACAGGAAACGGAAAGGCAGGTTCACCAGCAGTTGAAGAGCGCATGGTATACAGAACTCCATAAACACCTGCTGACTAAGCAGGATGGTTCTAGAAATTAATGTCATGACAATGTTTATAATGCATAAGACTTGGTTGTTATGTAAAGCATTATCATTGTGCCTTAGTTAAAACACTTTCAGGGTTTGCAGAATAAAGGCTCCCCGAAATGATTATGTCCCAATTCCATGAATCTATACATGCCCTCATGTTACAAAGAGAAGCGCAGCAGCAGATGGACGTAAGGCTGCCCATCAGTTGTCTCTGAACAGGGAGGTTACTCTGGATCACCTTGTGGGACCTGTGTGATCCTGGGGGGCAGCAGAGTCCGAGTAGAGTAGCGTGTGCAGGACTCCTCCTTAGAGGCCAAGGAAGAACGGCGATGGCTGACAGCCTCCCTTTGGCCAAGAGAGCAAGGGCAGACTCCCGACCTACAGAACTGTATGACAGATAGCAGGCGCTGTTTTCAGCCTCTAAAGTTGGGGACATTTGTTAGGGGACTGGGGACTCTTTCTTTCTTTTGTGATGATATGTCTGAGGCTGGAGTCAAGGCTGAGTGGCTGCCACACAAGCATGAGGCCCAGAGTTTAGGACCCAGAATCCACGTGTGACTCATGATTTGGAGGCCAGTTAGAAAAGTTCTTCTAGGCTCAAAGTCAGACAGGTAAGATGCAACTTGGAGCCCATGTCTCATGGCATCACCAGTTGTTATTTTTAGACATCAGTCATGTGCCAGTGTGCACCTCTAACACGAAACATAGGACAAGGCCCCAGGTTCAATTCTCAGTCCCACCATGACAAGAAAGAAAAACCCTAGGACCAGACAAAAGAGCTAGGCAGCTAAGGCAGACTCAGAGTTAGTTCTTAGTTCTGAACTCTCTAAGCCACGCCCCCCGCCACGCCCCAGAACATTCTGTGACACAGCAATCACAAGCGCTTTAGAGCTCTCGTCTTCTGGCTGCCTGATGCACAGGACTGTTGTCTGAGAACAATGCCGCAGGATATGCAGTATCAGTTTCCTCGGAGATAAGCGGGAAACAAGGAAGGCGCTGAGTTCCTGATCTCAGATCACAAAGGTAGCAGCCCCAGGCAGAGCAGAGCCTCCGGCCGAGAGCTCTACTAACTATACCGGCCTGACTCCAGGCTGCAGATCCGTTCCTGGTTTTGTCGTCCTCCAGATTCCTGCCCTCCTGGTCTTGGACCAGCTGGATATGTTGTGAAGGGCAAGAGTAAAGCAAGGTGATATGCTGAATGTGGCAACTCTACTTGGGAGAGCCTTCCTTCCTTAGTCTCCACGTGCTATCTACCTCTGGTTCTGGCTATTTCCTGCACTGTTTTGTCTAATGTGTAGATACCATGGTGACTAAAGATAAGTAAACACCAAATGTTGTTATGGCAATCTTTAGACACTTAATCTGAACTTGTCTGTTAAGTCATACAAAATTTATGAGCCATTGATTGCCAGGGGCTGAAGAACAGGAGACATGGACAGTGACTGCTAATGGGTTTCTGGTTTCTTTTGCAGGATCCAATACTGATGATGGCGCACAGTTCCGTCGCTATAATTAAACCACCATGCTGTATACTTTAAAAAGCAAACTTTGTGGTTTGTTAATTATGTTTCCGTTTTAACAACTTGCTGTTATAAAGAAACTGGACATTAACAACTGTTGGCAAAGAGACAGAAACTATCTCTCCCATATTTTAGTGGGGCTACAAACTGGTGGAGCCACATTGGAAAATAGTTCACCAGTTAGACATAATGCTACCTATCATGTAGAACTACCTCCCATTGACAAATGAGAGAAATAAAAACGTGTTCAGAGAGACATCACAGTAGACAGAAAGTATAAGAACCAACACGCTCACTGGTGTACACATAAATACTCGAGAATGTGCTACATCTATCCATGCAGTGGAGCATTACTTAGCCATAAAGAGAGTTCTTTTTTTTTTTTTTTTTTTTTTTTTTGGATTTTTCGAGACAGGGTTTCTCTGCGTAGCTTTGCGCCTTTCCTGGAACTCACTTGGTAGCCCAGGCTGGCCTCGAACTCACAGAGATCCGCCTGGCTCTGCCTCCCGAGTGCTGGGATTAAAGGCGTGCGCCACCGCCGCCCGGCTTGAAAGAGAGTTCTTAAAGGCAGCACCATCAGAATGATCTTCTTCCTTACCGAACCCAGATCTTGCCAATCAGCTGGTTATAGAGCCAGCTTGCCTCAGGAATCCTTTCTCTACCTAATAACACTGGGGTACATGTAGGCCTCCAGACCTGCCCAATATTATGTGGGTGCCAATAATCTAAACTCTGCAGGCCAGGGAGATGGCTCAGCACTTAAAAGCACTGGCTGCTCTTCCAGAGGACCTGGGTTCAATTCCCAGCACCCACATGGCAGCTCACAACTGTCTGTAACTCCAGTTCCAGGGAATCTGACAATTTCAAACAGACATATATACAGGCAAAACACCAATGCACACAAAATAAAAATAAATAATTTTTTTAAAAATTAAAAAAAAATAATGAAGGAAAAAAAAATTGAATTCTGGTTCTCCTGTTTGTCCAGCAAGGACTTTGTCCACTGAGCCACCTCCTAGTTTTATATTTTACTCTAAATTTTAAAACTACAAACGAAACCCAGGATATGGAATAACTATAGTTTTTTTTTTTTTTTTTTTTTTTTTTTTTAATATATAACTATAGTTCTTATCAGCCAAAGCACAAGAGAGCAGGAGGGAGGAGGAGACCCGCTAATTCACTAGGCCTCTTGCAAACACTGCCGGCCTGCATAAAGTGCATTCCAGGAAGGACTGCCGGCCAATAGCATGCCAGCACTGTCATGCCTCTGCATGACAACAAAACAAACAACAACCAACCAAATAAGAGCAGGCACAAAAATCACCAGCGGGGCTTCTCCCCAGGAGTGCCTGGTGAGGCAGACAGAGAACTGCACAGCTGCAATCTCACCTGCCAAACTACATTCTGGAAAGAAATCTGCATTCCTCTGTATCCAAAGATATGCAGATATCAAAACCAGATGTCTTACTCAACACAGCTCCCAGACATGCATCGATTTAAATAAGTCCATGTATACCGCTCACCTACAGAGTGAGGCAGAAAGATCTATCCACAGTTGTACTAGCACAGACCATCACAGGTCAGACACCAAGGCCGCGGTGATGGGGAAGGAAATCCTAAGGGCAGCAGACAACCGTGTGCTTTATAAAGGATGTAGACTAAATACGTTATGATTCATCTACAGACTGACACTGTAAAGAACCACACGGTGGAACCTATGGATTCTGCTGCAGAACAAGACTGAAAGAAGAAAAGCAAGTTGAAATGCCGATTTTTGTTAAAGGACAGTAAGATCTGAAGGCCTTACCTGGAGGTACGTTCTTAGGAGTGCCTCTTTTGGCTCTTGGACTTTTATTTCCAGGGAGTTTTTGGTCCTGGCCCAGGGAAGGCTGGTCATCTTTGGGACCGTCACATGGTGTGTGCTCTGCTGTCTCATCGGGGGCTACCTCGCAGCTGGACAGGCAGCTTTCATTATTGTTGAGACTGTCCTGTTCGGACACCGTGGCTCTCCCCATGGCACTGTCACCGCCCGTCAGACCCGCAGGCCCGTCCCCAGCAAGCTCATTTTCATTTTCGTCTGAGACAGAAGGCAAGGGCGTCACTCTCCTTTCCACGCCGCCACCCGGGTGACATCCATCTTGTGGTTCTATCTGAAGACTGTATGTAGGAGGGTCGCTGTCATCCATTAGCGCATCTTTTGTGGAACTGTTTAAAGTTTCATCAAAGTCCTTCCATGCCTACAAAGACAAGAGAATAAAGGCTACTTCATTCTGTAACCTCTAGGGACATGCGTGGTTTACAGTTTCCCACTTCTTTTCATTTCACTGATATCAGGAAAGGAATGAGCTCCATTCTTTCCTTCTTTTTCACCTGCACCCTCATTCTACTCTCACCCTGCTCTGCATGCCAGCGCACAGGCTCTCCCAGTGGCTGTCACACAGAGGATGTCCCACTAAACCAGAGTGGGAAGGCTGCCTGCATCCTGGGCTTCTGAATGTGCCTCACGCTGGGGCAGCTGACTCGAGGAAAGAAATTCCTGGCCGCGCAGGTTATCTCTAAAAGCCATCACTCACGATATCCTGGATATGTGCCAGTAAGTGCCAGCTGCGCAAATACTTCTTCTTTGACTAAACAGCAGCAACATTTACAAATGAGAACAATGGAAGCCGTATTATATATATTTTTTTTCTAGAAAGGCACATGGGGAAGAGTCAAACCACATATATTTACTCTGCTGTTCACACCTTTTACTTTCTGAAAGCAAGCACTGAGCACTGCCGAGGTGAATCTTACCATTTCCAGCAAAACCATTTTAAACAATCCCCTTTTTAAAAGAGAGGGTGGTAATAATTAACGCTGGAACTTTAGGGACACGCTTAACATTTTAAATGCCTAAAAAGTGCCTGTAGGTCCCAAGTACTTGGGTGGTTGAGGCAGGAGAATGGTTTGAACCTAGGAATCTGGGGTCAGCCTGAACAAGAGAACAGGCCTGGAAACACACAAGCCAGTTAGTTATCAGCCATTTTTTATCTTATCATTCAAAGGTACATTTTAAGAAGAAGTATGCCAGCCAGATTATTTATGCTTGCCTAGCATTATTTCTGGGTCTGAATCAACTATTCCAATAATTCTGAAAAAATATCTCCCCCCTACTTAGGTGATAGTACTTAAAAAAAATCTTCAAACGGGTAAGTAGAAATTCTTATTCTTTAAAAAAACACATAAATAGGGGCTGGAGAGGTACTTCTGGGGTTAAGAGCACTGGCCGCTCTTGCAGAGGACCCAGGTAAAATTCCCGGTACCCACCCAGCAGCTCACAGATATCTGTATCTCCAGTTCTAGGAGACCCAGCGTTCTCTCCTGGCCTCTGCAGGCACCAGGCACAGCCACGCAGGCAACACACATAAGATAAAAATAATAAAATCTAAAATATAACAGAAAGTATGCAAATAAAGTACAATTCTCTTTAAAATACATAAGCAAAGCCAGGCAGTGGTGGCGCACACCTTTAGTCCCAGCACTCAGGAGGCAGAGGCAGGTGGATCTCTGAGTTTGAGACTAGCCTGGTCTACAGAGTGAGCTCCAGGACCAACAAGACTACACAGAGAAATGTTGTTTATAAAGACAAACAAGGGCTGAGGCTGCAGCTCAGTTGATAGAGTGCTTGTCTAGAATGCAGGAAGCCCTGGCTTGGATCCCAGCACCACACAGACTGGACACAGTAGCACAGACCCATTGACCCAGTACTTGGGAGGCAGAGGAAGGCAAATCAGATACTTAACTGTCTACAGCTATGTAGCAAGTCAGAAGCCAGACTGGATACATGAAACCCTGCCTCAAATATATACATACACAGATACATCATGCACATAAACATATAAATCACATATATGTAAACAATGTCTATAGTACTAATCCTACATAAATGTATTACATATTTGCAACATATTTTGCAACTGAGATGCCTTATTTCATACATAAGGGCATTTTTAGAAAACATAAAAATGTCTAAATCTAGCTGGTATCATTTTCCTTAAGACAGCTTATCTCTACTGGATCTAGTTCTACTGTTTTTGTTGTTGTTGTTGTTTGTTTTTTTGGTTTTGTTTTTGAGACAGGGTCTCTCTACATAGGCCTGGGTGTCCTGGAACTCACTCTGTAGACCAGGCTGACCTAGAACTCACAGAGCTCTTCCTGCCTCTGCCTCCTGAGTGCTGGGACTAAAGGCGTGGACTTCTAGTTCTACTTTAAACAGCCTGAGCTGCTTTCTAATTTAGACCATCAGCAGGGCCTGCAGCGTGTTTACGGTCTGAGCACAGGCTTTGGTCTGCTAACTGTAGAGACCCAGAGACCTAAGGGAACCTGAGACAGAAGAAACAGAGCAGTTGGGGGAGCCCAACACTGATGAGTCTCGTTCCACACCCTTACTGTGGCAGCCACATTTCCGCCCTCTGGTCTTCAAAACAAGTCTACACTACAAGTATTCATATTGTGTTAGAAATGAAGGAAGAAAATACTAAGGCCATAATCCTGGGACAGAAGCAGAGCTGGACTTGAAACTCTGTCTTCTTGGTTCAATACAATGGCTGAGGACAGGGGCACGCCTAGGTTCAAATTGTGTCCTTGCCATTTTACAAGCGGTGTGGGAAACATTAGGTGAGTTACCTAGCAACCACACACCTCATTTTCCTCATCTGCATGACTGTAGAACTGTAGAGTCTCAAACGGCTGAGTTTTCTTCTGTTTTTGGTGATACCAGGGATTAAACCCAGGACTTTCATAGATGAATGTACGACTATTAAGCTACAAGCTCCCAATGATTTTTCACTTTAAACATTTAGTGTCTCTGTGTGTGCACATGCATGCACACCTGCCTGCCTATTTCTCTGTATGGGCTTGTGTGTGCCACATCACATAATACATGAAGGTCAGAGAATAACTTGTAGAGTTGGCTCTCTCCTATCTTGTGGGTTCTGGGTATTGAACTCAGGTCACCGGGCTTGGCTGCAAGCACTTTTATCCACTCGTCACTCTGCCCCTAACTTTCTTGAATTTTCATCTGAGGCATGCTATTGCCAAGTTGCCCAGGCCAAGCCTAAATCTGCCGTGTAGCCCTGGCTGGCCTTGAACTCATGAGTCTAATGCTCAGCCTTCTGGATGCTACTTCCTATACCTGGCCAAAGGTCATTTGTGACGCTTGGGTAACAGGACCCAAGGTAAGGCGCTTCAGAGAGCACTTGGTCCACACAGCAAATGCTTAATACATGTTCTTCCCAAACAGACTCACAATGCATTACACACTGGTGGTTGACTCAAGGGACACTCAACCTTACCATATATTCAGAAACAGCTTTCCCAAACACTCTAGAAATGACCAGGTGCTGGATGACAAACAATGCTAACCAGCTTCATTAGAGAACACTGAGGTACCAATTTACAGTGGAGGATTCTCATTCAGTCCCTGAAGTATTCACGTGTTTCTTCTGAGTGTCCTGTTTCAGATGACTGAGATATTTAGAGATGAGTGGTTGGGACTACTTGGTAAGGGCGGGGGAGAGAGCTCAGTGGGGGAAATGCTCGCCATTCAAGCATGAATGAAGACATGATTTGACCCCCAGAACCCACATTTTAAAAGCCAGGAATACTGCTGGGTGTGGTGGTGCACACCTTTAATCCCAGCACTTGGGAGGCAGAGGCTGGCAGATAGCTGAGTGTAAGGCCAGCTAGGGCTACATAGTGAGACCTTGTTTCAAAACAATAACAACAACAACAACAACAACAACAGCAACAAAAAAGCCCCATGTGGTCGCACGCATTTGTAATTCCCACTGCTGGGAGGCTGGGAGGCAGAAGCAGGCAGATCACTCAGGCTCACTGGCCAGCTAACCTAGCCCTTTCAGCGAGTACATATATGTATACATGTAAAGGTACACAGCTCTGAGGTCTGGCCTCCACATGCACACATGAGCACACAAACACATACACACAGGATTTCCGGGAGCTGGGCATGATGTGCACACTGGTAATCCCAACATGAGCAAGGCAGAGGTTGGATCAGCCCTTGAGGGACAGCCCAGCTACATGAGACCCTGTTTCAAGAGCCAACGACTCCTTGGGAAGTGCAGACTTACACTCATTTGAAGCTTTGCTCCACACCAGGCCCCAAGTTAAGCGCATCCAGACTCAATTCTCACCATCTCCCAGCAGATGGTTACTTCTAGTCCTTTATACGGTTGGATGCGGAGACGCTCATCAGCCACTTTAGAAATGATATTTGGACTGAGTATGGGCAAAGCCAAACTCTTAACCAGTGTCCTGTGGAAAGAAACTAAAAAAAATCCACTCTAGTGTCCCTACCTGCCACCCACCAGAAGACAGATACACGCCTCCAATGACAAAGTCCAGGTTTCTTGAGGTACTTTTCTCCTCCCTGGAAAATGCTATGTCACTGAATAGATGGTTTCCCAGGAGCCCTCTTCCTTCTGTTGAGAGATTTTCTGTGCGGTCTTAGGGTAGGTCCACTCCCAGGAACATCAGAGTTCCTTTCTTTGGACCTCACGACAACTTGCCTCCTACTCTTTTGTGACCACACAATTAGTTTAACTTTCAAAAGGAAAACCTTCAAACTGTTTTCTAACACTAGGTCCCTTGATCTTTCTAAGATTTTATTTTTTTAATTTTATTTTTGTGAGACACCTAACATCGCATCAAGGCCTGGCTCAAAAATCACTTACCCCAGTTTGCCTGGCTGATTTCTCTGTCCTCAAAGACTCCCATATAATGCACTCCTCTCCAGCACTCTGCCAGTCCAGTCCTCCCCAAGTATCAGTCTGTACCAGAATCCTCCCCCAGTATTGGTTTGCCCAGAGTCCTCCCCAAGTATTGCCCTGCACCAGAATCCTCCCCAAAAATATTGGTCTGCCCAGAGTCCTCCCTGAGTATCGCTCTGCACCAGAGTCCTCCCCGAATATCGCTCTGCACTATTTCTGCATGAGTTTTTACATGTAAGATTTTTGAATGTCCACAGTCCACTTCTCCCAATCCCGGTTTGTCAGTGTCTGGCTCCTATGACTATCAGACACATGGATTAAGTCAGATGCTGACAGCCACCTGCAGCCGGACCCTGTTCTCAAAGGTAAAGGGACCCGATGCACAGTGCTTGGCATCTGTCTGAATTCTTATTCCCTGCAATTAGAATGCTTTCATTTGAACAATGGGATAAATTGCTAGTGGAATTCTAATCATTAGCAAACTCTGCCAGCTTTGGGGTTAAAAATAGAGTGTTATATTTCTTTCTTTTTCCGCTAGCAGTGGGAGAAAGGACTGGGGAGGTCCAGGCACGCAGCAGTGGGTTCAAAACCTGTGCTAGCACTGAGACTGATGTGGCCCCCATCAGCACGTGTGAGTCTGTGTTCAAACTTACTTTATCCATGCAACATGGCTCTTCTGTTAGAACCCAATGTCTAGGCCAATTCTCTCCAGAGCGGCAGTAACGCTGAATCACGGCTACAACACAGACACTAACATAGTTTGCCTTTTAAAAGCATGACAGTAAGCCTGCCTGTTTCCAGACTCTTGTGGCAAAATAGCATTCCAAATATGTACAAGGCGTAAGTCGTCTGACACGTTGACTCTCCAGCCAAAGAATTTCGAGCAAATATATTCAAGGAAGGCCTATACAAAGCATGAAAGCCAGAAAACCTTAAGGAAGAAATATCAAACAAACAAACATTCTAAATTAACAGTCCAAGGAGGAAATCTTTGTTAAAAGCACAAACTTAATCGTATATAAAATTTTAATTTGAATAGATGTGGTGATATTAAACACAAGGTATTATGAAAGTGAGAAACAATGTACAGGAACAATTAGGTGACTCCCTTATAGAAACACTTAAGGAGATCGCAAATGCCATATTTCTTTAATTCCTTTAAATCAGACTGACATACTCTTAACTTTCACACACCAAGTTTCATCATAAGAATAAAGGTTGAGGCCGGGCGGCGGTGGCGGCACACGCCTTTAACCCCAGCACTTGGGAGGCAGAGGCAGGCGGATCTCTGTGAGTTCGAGGCCAGCCTGGTCTATAAAGTGAGTTCCAGGACAGGCACCAAAACTACACAGAGAAACCCTGTCTTGAAAAACCAAAAAAAAAAAAAAAAAAAAAAAAAAAAAAAAAAAAGAATAAAAGTTGGCTCAGCAGTGGTGGTGCACGACTTTAATCCCAGCACTTGGGAGGTAGAGGTAGGCTGATCTCTGTTGAGTCCAGGAAGGCCTGGTTTGTAGAGTGAGTTTCAGGACAGCCAGGGCTACACAGAGAAACCCTGTCTGGAAAAAAGTGAAGAAAAAAAAAAAAAAAAAAAAGAACAAAGGTCTTCTAAGTTTGAATCCGTCAATTTACAGGCAGGTCAAAAGTTCGAGACAGTGAGCCAAGGAGGTAGCACAGTGAGAAGGCCCAGTGGGCCAGGGCACCCCCTGCCCAGCTCACAAGCATGCACCCACACACTAAATACACAGAACTTTTACAAAAGGCTTAGTAGTTGAGCCTGTTGGGTGTCTTAGTTTGGTTTTCTATTGCTGTGATGAGACACCATGACCACAGCAACTCTTATAAAGAAAATATTGAATTGGGGTGGCTAGCTTACAGTTTCAGAGGTTCAGTCCATTAGCATCATAGCCGGGAGCATGGCAGCGTGCAGGCAGATGTGGTGCAGGGTCCTATATCCTGCAGGTAACAGCAAGTCGACTGACTGTCACACTGAGGGAAGTTTGAGCAAGAGAGATCTCAAAGCCGGCCCCCAGTGACACACTTCCTCCAACTAGGCCACACCTCCTAATAGTGCCACTCCCCTTGGGGGCCATTTTCTTTCAAACCACCTCTGTGGTGTACACCTGTAAACCCAGCACTTAGAGGCTGAGACTAACCTGGGCTACAAGACTGTGTTTTGCTCCAACACGTACCAAAAAGGGGAGGGGCTTTTCACAGTGTAGTCTCTAGGAACAATATTACATATATTGCTTGTGCTGTATTTCTATTGGCCCACACTGCTCTGTGCCACTGCCCTGACAATGTCACAGTCATGGTTCATGGTGACTCATCCCATGCTAATTCATTCGGTAGCATACAAGTTATGCTACAGACAATTCCTAGCATGGGCAATTATAATTAGTGTAACATGACAATGTAAATACTGACAGAAATAGATGCTATATGTCTTTAAAACTAATTTCTACTACTTGTTTATTTATTTTGAGAATGTCAGCCTCAGAATTATGCTGTCTTCTTTTTGTTACTTCCTCATATCCAAAAGCCAAATCATTCTGGGCATATCATAAAAGTTGTGTATCAAAAACAAAAACAGGAGGAAAATAAAAAACAGAAACAGACTCATGGAAGGTGCATATACTGAAGAAATGGGGTGGTCTTTTGGGAGAGGGTCTTGGGAATGACCTGGAAAATATAAAGCAGCCAACGTGGGAAACTGGAAAAGTAGGGGCTATTGCCACACTCTTCTTAGATGAATACTACCATAAATCCATAGTGTCCATTCTGCTCCACATACACACACTGTCTAGAGATGAATATTACCATAAATCCATAGTGTCCATTCTGCTTCATATATACACACTGTCTAGAGATGAATACTACCATAAATCCATAGTGTCCATTCTGCTCCATATACACACACTGTCTAGAGATGAATACTACCATAAATCCATACAGTCCATTCTGCTCCACATACACACACTGTCTAGAGATGAATATTACCATAAATCCATAGTGTCCATTCTGCTTCATATACACACTGTCTAGAGATGAATACTACCATAAATCCATAGTGTTCATTCTGCTCCATATACACACACTGTCTAGAGATGAATACTACCATAAATCCATAGTGTTCATTCTGCTCCATATACACACACTGTCTAGAGATGAATACTACCATAAATCCATAGTGTCCATTCTGCTCCATATACACACACTGTCTAGAGATAAATTCTACCATGATTCCAGTGTACATTTTACTCGGTGGTATATACACTGTCTTCAAATCAATTAAGACAAATCACAGTGCAGTTGAATTACAAAGTAGTAGCTGAACAGAGATCTACACCCTAACCTTCTACAGGAAACACTATTAACAGGAATGCAAGAATGTTCGAGGTTAATAGAAAAAGTTGTCTTCAGTCTATCTTAACACCAACTTTCATTTGTACTGTATTCTGTGTAGCTTTGGTGCCTATCCTGGATCTCATTCTGACCTCGAACTCACAGAGATCCACCTGCCTCTGCCTCCTGAGTGCTGGGATTAAAGGTGTGTGCCACCACCACCCAGCTTTTTCCTGCTTCTTTATGTGGACAACTGAATGACCTTTCTAAAATCCTGACTCAGGAGGATGGGGTGGACACAGTTCACTGTTAAAGCACATGCTTATCTGCCTAAGGCCTTGGGTTCGTTTGCTCTCCGACATCCTTCCCCCAAAAGATGACTATATTTCTTCTTACTTTGTAGGGGTCTCACAAATGTCACCATCAGTCTTCTAGGACTTCGTACTGTTTAGAGACACTTGTATTCTAACATGCCACTTTTTGTTTCTCAGATCCCAGAGAAGCCCAGGACAAGTCTCACTCAGTACCTATGGCTCCTCCCAGCCCTCCTCATCCCATCCCCCTACACTAAACCTCTCCCTCCCTCACAGGCTGGTCTCCCCCACCCCCACCCCGGCTTCTCATTCTCATTTTGGCTACTGGCTCTCTTGGTTCTTCTCTGGGTTCCGAGCTGGCCCTCCTCTTTCCCATGCACTCTCCTGATCCTCTGGACCTTCTCTCCCCTCTCTCCTCTTTCTCGCTAGCTCTCCCCTGCCCCGCCTCTCTCATGGCCCTGTTCTGCCTGCTGGCCAAGTTCAGTCAGGACCCTTCCAGATGCCTCTGGCTAAATTCTTCCTCGTATCTACAATAAATCTGCTCCTCAACCACGCCTAGGAAAAGTCATGTCTTCATTTTCCTTTATTGTTGATAACAATTCCGAACTTCATCTTCTTTCTTAGGCATTTGGAGTTTGCCTAACAGAGACAACACTGAACCTATGAAAGATCAGGTGACTGAGAGACTTCAGAAACACGGCTCTAAGGAGCTCGGATGTTACCTCACTCCTTCAGGTCTAAGATCCCCAACTTGAGCACTTTGTTCTAATTTAGTTCACAAAATCACTGCCATTTCTCTGACTCCAGTCTGGAACAAGGGTCGCTTTCTCGCCGGCAAGGTCTCAGAGTTACAACCTGGGCTATCTACTTTAAAGAACTGCTCACAGGCAAGTTTGCACATTTCCTTCTGGCATCCTATTGTCTGCCTTATCTTGAAAAACAATGACACACTGTTGGCCTTGGAATGGGAACATGTCCGTCCTGCCCCAAATCCAGGAGGCTGCCTGCTTTGAACTGTGAACACGATCCAGGGGTTATACTTCGTGCTCTTTGTAACCAAAAGCTCATATCTGGCCAGCAGTAAAGACTTACTATGAGGACACAAACAAAACAAAGTAAGTCTCCACATGGCAGCTGAACTCTGACCCGGAAGCTGAGTGCTTTGACTGAGTTCCCAGATGATAATGCACTCAACTGTAATTTCTCTTCTGAACGAGATGTATTTACTTGGTGAGGGATGAAGCATGTCAACCCTGAACAGTTCACACTGCACTTTAAAACTGAATGAGGTTTCTCCTTCAATAGGAAATAAATTATAAGCTGTATCTATAAGCTCTGCCCTAACCTTCCTTCTCCCTACAACTCTTTGCTACAAAGAACAATGTGATTAAGAACAGGCAAGTTCCCAAGGTACCAGAGGAGGCGACTTGTGAGAGACAGTGGTAACATGCAAATATTTCAAGATTATTGGATTTTTAAATCTTTTTAAATTTTATTTATTTTTATTACATTTAATGTGGGGGGGGGGCAGTCAGCAGCTTGTGGAGGTCAGAGGACAACTTGCGAGCGTCAGTTCAGTTTTCTCCTTTCACCATGTGGGTCCCCAGGAGGGACTCAGATGGCCAGACTTAGTGGCACATGCCTTTACCTGAACATCTGATTTTGTCACACAAAGTAAAAGAAACAGGAGCCAGGTGTGACACATTCAGGAAGAATTCAAAGCCAGCCTGGGCCTCAGGCAGGGAGGGAAAGTATGTATAGAAGCCAACAGCAAGAAAGACTTCAGCCGGACGACCCAAACAGAGCATAATGCCAAAGAGCAGCCGAGGATGAAAGTCAGCTCCAGGAGCCCCAGACTGTTCACGACATCACAGGGAGACATCAATTGTTAATGAAGGGATGGAAATTCAGAGGACCTCCGTGCCCTCTGCCTAAGGAACAGATGAAATGCCATCTGCTCACCACACCACCTGGCAAGAAGCAGCACCAGCCCGATGTACCTGTCCCTGCCTCTCTAATATGGCCACGAGGAACCCGACCCTTCCTTCTTGTCCATCCCCAGCTCTGGCCAGAGAATACTAGCGTGACAGAGACAGGAGACAAGGTATGAACCTGTATCACCCGTGACTGAGGCGAGTGTTCCTCTCACAGTACTGGTACCAATGCCCTGAGGAGAAGAAGTGGCAAGAGAGGAACCAGCCAGCAGACTGCAAGGGTGGGCAGACGGAGTGCATGGCGCTAACCGCTGCACTGCGGAGTAAGGATGCTGAGGGGAAGCAGGAAGCTGCGAGAACTATAAACGGATGCAGGCCTGCATCGCGAGAATGAATTCATTGATACTGGTTTTATTTATATGTGCTTCTGTGTGGAAGTGCGCTACATGTGTGCAGGTACCCGAGGAGATCAGCAAAGGGTGTCACAGTTCCTGCAGCTGGAATTATAGGTGGTTAGGAGTCACCCTCTGTGGGCGCTGGGAGCCAAACTCATATCCTCTGGAGAGCAGGAGTGTTCTTAACCACTGAGACAGTCCCCTGAAGGTGCAGGGATCTCAGGTGTGCTCCCCATTCTCAGCACAAATTATAAAATATTACAAAATATAAAATTTCATTCATATAAAGTGTATGGTAAGATACTATGGAACTTTCTGAATACCTCACCTTTTTCTTTCTTTTTTTTTTCATAGCTGGGGGTGGGGCCTAGGTTAGTTTGAGCTGTCACCTTGATACAATGAAGACAGTCTCAATGAAGGATTGTTGAATCAGGGGACCTGTAGGCATGTCTGTCAGAGATTGTCTTGACTGCTGTAACTGATGTGGAAAGATGCATTCTGAATGGGGGGGGGGGATCATTTCATGGATGGGGCCCTGGACCATATAAGAGTAGAACTGAGCGTGTTTGCAATTATTCTCTCTCTGCTTTTTAATTTTCCTCCTGAGACAGGGTTTCTCTGTGTAGCTCTGGCTGTCCTGGAACTCGCTCTGTAGACCAGGCTGTCCTAGAACTCACAGAGATCCGCCTGCCTCTGCCTCCCACGTGCTGGGATTATAAGCGTGTGCCACCATGCCGGCTCTCTCTCTTGACTGTGGCTGTGACTTCCCTGCAGTGATGGACTGTAACCTGGAATTAGAAGCCAAATAAACTCTCTGTCCTCTTGGTTGCTTTTTGTCAGTGTATTTTATCACAGCAGCAGAAAGGGATGGTCCCACTTTCACATATATGTATCAGATGCACACAGATGGTAATAGCACATCATTTTTACTAAGTTACTTCTTTTAGGTATTTTATCACGGCAGCAAGGAAAGTAACCAACACATATGCCAAGAATGAAACCTACCCCATAGGACCTGAGCTGAATCTAACCTGAAAGCCTCCTCCCTGAGGACTAATTTCCATGGTACCAGAAGGCCCCACGCAAGCTTCCAAGGGAAAGAAACAACCAACAGTCCTACCCAGCTATGGTACCTATGAACCACAACGATGCCCAGCATGGCATGATAACCCTAAGGGTCCCTAGTGGCATGCAGACCTTGTTGGTAACCAACAGCTATTTAGTCAGTCTTAAGGCCTGCTCAACAAGAGGGAAACCATGTTTGATACTGAAAACCTAGCCCGTACCTGTTATTAAACCAGCATAATCCCTAACTACTAAATATTTATCTCTCTAAATATTTATCCTAATACCCATGGATAAATGCAGCTCTCACCCCCATCAAAGACATTTTCTTTTGCAACAGACTATTACAGAGAGCCAAAACCAGTCAAAATGCCGAGACAAAAGGTTATGGAGTGCCCGGCCCCAATGGACACATGTACTAGACACTTCTACATCGAAGGCTTGGAGAACATCGCAGAAGAGGGGCGGGAAGATGGTGAGATCCAGAAGGACGTACGTTTGCTCTAAGACAGTCTCCTAGAAACATGAGAGAGGATGCACCATGAAGTCTCTTCAACACGCCTGACTGAACGAGACCTGAACCATACCAATAGACATGCGGACATGGAAGGGGAAAAGCTCACAGGACTTCAACAGGAGACAAGAAGCTACGGGCAACCTGGCAATGCTGAGAACAGGAGAAATGGTCTGAAGACGCTCACGATTGGTTAACCAGCACCAAGTGGTCAGCTCTGAGAGCATAACGTATACAGACAGGTAATAGTATATGGACCAAGCAGGTTGTACTTACATATTTAGGGTGTGTGTGTGTGTGTGTGCACATACACACAACAACTAAAGAGAAAGAGGCCATGAGTTTGAGAAAGAGAAAGGAGTGTGGGTACATGAGAGGGGCTGGCTGAAGCAAAGGGAAGGGGGGCATGATATAATTTCAAAAAATATTACACATTTTTGAATTATTCTAAAATAGAAATTTTGTGTTAGTAGCAGTGAACCAAATTACTTGGTTTAGTTCACTTTACCAGTGGTAAAATCTATGCAAAGAATGATTTACAATTGGAAACAGATGTTCATGACTTATTGTCATGGTTTCTTAATTTCTAGACTATTCTTGTTATATATTGTACTGAGGCATAACTTTTAAAAGGGAGGTTATATTGTGGCAGTTGTCTTTGATAAATATCATAGCACATGATAATCATTAAAAAATCATAATCAGAAACCTATGATTCATCATAATGACTATATATGCAAATATACTATTAAAAAAGAATGAAATCTTCATATAGACCTCAAAAATAGCAATAGGTTATTTTCAAATATTAAAGGGAAGCATCAATAAAAACAGGGAATTGGTAATGTTGTATCTCACTTAAGTTTAGAAATTTGGTACAGTTTATAACCATTCTCAAGAATGTTAAGTCCTAGCTAGACATGGTGGCGCACATCTTTAATCCTAGCACTCAGGAGGCAAAGGCAGGTGAATCTTTGAGTTTGAGGCCAGCCTCGTCTACAAAGTGAGTCCAGGACAGCCAGTGTTACACAGGGAAACCCTGTCTCAACACCCTCCCCCCCAAAAAAAAATAAATAAAAATGTAAGTCAGACAAGGTGGTGCACATCTTTAATCCCAGCACTTGGAGGCAGAGGCAGGATGCCAGGCACCTTTTCTACAAGTTCCAGGCCAGTCGGGGCTAGCTACTGTGGTGGTATTCTAATTGTACTGAAATGTGATTTTGATTGTATGTTAATAAATAAAGTTGCCCAGGGGTCAGAGCTATTAGAGTCATAGCAAGAGTGTGGCGGTGGTGGCACACGCCTTTAATCCCAGCACTTGGTAGAAGAGCTAGGTAGATCTCTGTGTGTTCAGGGATACAGCCAGCATTGGAGACATACGCCTTTAAGACCTAGGGGGCTGTACATACAGACAGTGACGAGGCAGTCATGTGTTTGGGTTTACAACCAATGAGAAGGCAGAACAAAAGACTATGAAAAGACTTACACACAGGAAATAGCTCTCTTTCGGGAAGCTAGGACCACCGCAGGAGGAAGGGTGAGATTTTAGCTCTGAGCTCTGACCTCTCGGCTTTCTCTTTTACATTGGTTCTGTGTTTCTTATTTAATAAGACGGTTGGTTACATCTACAAGCTACAGAGTGAGACTCTGTCGTAAAAACAAGGGGGTGGGGTGGGGAAATAGACACACTCACTCCATAATTCACAGATACCAGAAGTGACATCTCAAAACAAGAAACCAGGACTAGAGAGAAGATGGGTCAGCAGGAGGCAAAGCTCTGCTTCTGGAATCATTCCCTTCAGTCACAGCCAGGCTCCCTGGCCTGCCAGCTCTGAAACCTTAAGTCACATTAGCTCAGCTCTCTGAATCTCTGTTTCTTGTTGTAAGAATAGAATCAGGTAACACATGGGCAATGGGTAAGGCGGCCCATAAAGACAAAGCATTAATCACACCTTGTACGCAGTCCTGGCTGTCAGGCATTCATAAAATTCTGCTTTTCTGGAATGGTCCAATGCCTGACCAAAGACAGTTCCTGCTGTGCGTTCCACGCAGCCATTCACTTGTGTTTACTCAGCTTAGGACTCCATGTGCTCTCAGGCACTGACATTTTATCAATCCTAGAGCATCAAGGATCTCAGTAAGTCTCTGCCCGTCCTCATTCTTTCCTTCATCACCCCCTTAGATTCTCTTATCCTAAGATCTCCATCACTTGACAAGTCTTCTGTAATCTCTCCTTACAGTCTGTGCTCAAATCTTTTTTTTTAAGAAAGATTATGTGTGTAGGTATTTTGCTTCCATGTGTTTCTGTGCACCATGTGTGTTCATCTTGCCCAAGGAAGCCAGAAGAGGGCATCAAATCCCCAAGAACTGGAGTTGCAGACAGTTGTGAGCCACCATGTGGGTGCTGGGAATTGAACCCAAGTCCTCTGGAAGAACATGAAATGCTCTTCACTACTGAGCTCTCTCCCCGCCACTCTGAATACCATTTCCCCGTATGCTCACTCTTAAGTTGCCTTTGCTAGCTCTTGCTCTGTACTTTCATAGTGTGAGCCCCTCCATAGCACACAGGTTCATCTGTGGGGACCTTGCACAGGCTGAGTAAGGATCACTCCTTCACGAATGCTTGTGTTACTAGCCAAGACTACTTTTTTATACTGCTCAGCATGGAGCCACAGATCTAAAGGCTCAGGGAAGACTGTCTTCAAGAGGATGCTCAGCACAGGCTATGTTCCTACACTGCACCCCATCCCACTACTTTCAAGAACAGTGATGTTTAAGAGCCCCAGTGCTGCGTGACATATCCTGTTCCAATGCTCTATTTGGGTTCCCTGCTTCAGATACAAGGACTCCTTTTTAGTTCCCACAGGGCAGTTAAAACTCAAGCCCATTGGATAAATACCTCCATTCTGTTCTCTAAAATAGCTGTTGAAACATGTAACATTTGTTGAACACTTAATGAGTGCTTGGTATATGCTAACATTCTGTACATGTTTTATTCCATTTGCATAGAAACTCTATTATCTTTCCCATCTTATGGATAAGGAAACAGACCAAAAAAAAAAAAAAAAAAAAAAAAAGTAACCTGCTCAGGCTTATCTAGCAAGCAAGCAAGCAAGCCTCAGAACTGGGATTGAACCCAGACATGAGCATTAATCCCTGTAAACTGCCACTCCTTCACAGTTCTCGTGTTCCATCCATCACAGAAACATGGAATGGCTGCAGTATGAACACACTTTCTCTTCTAGTGAGAAACCCTGAGACCAATTACTTTATTGGGGGTGGGGGGAGTGTGAGTGGTGTGAGTATGTATGTAAGTGCACACATGCATGATACCATGCTATGTGTATGGGTGGTCAGAAGACAATCTTGGGTGCCAGTCTTTACCATCTATCTTAAGACAGGGCCTTTGTTCTCTACTGCAATTGGCAGACTAGTTAGCCCATGAGCTTTCAGGATTTCTTCCTGTTTCCTCCCATTTCATGATAGGAGTTCTAGGATTGCAGATGTGTGCTACCAAGTCTGGCCTCATGTGGGTTCTTGGGATCACAACTCAGGTCTGTGCACTTGTATGACAAGTTCTTTACCACTGAGCCATCTTCCCAGACTCCCCAGCAGATTTTTTTTTTTTTTTTTTTTTTTTTTGGTTTTTTGAGACAGGGTTTCTTTGTGTAGCTTTGTGCCTTTCCTGGATCTCGCTCCATAGACCAGGCTGGCCTCGAACTCACAAAGACCCACCTGCCTCTGCCTCCCGAGTGCTGGGATTAAAAGCGTGCGCCGCCGCTGCCACCACCACCCGGCCTAGATTTTTTTTTTAAACAAGCAGAAATGTTAGATGTAAGTCTCAGTTATGTTTTATACTGCATTACAGTATTAAAATATCTGATTGATCATTTGTGAAATTGTTACTTTTCTAGTGATAGCAAGAGGTCTGGCATTTTCAAGATACATTATACATTGCTATTTAAATTTAAAATAGGATTCCTCTTTGAGGAAAGTTAACATACAAGCTAGTGGAGAACACACAGACAGAATCAAGAACTGACCACAGAGAATAAAGAAATCTTTGATAGGAAGGAAAGGAAGAAAGAGTAGAAGCTGAGCAGGGATCTCAACGCCACAGGATAAATGTACATTTTCTAATGACATCAAGATCCTAACTCTGTGCTGAAACGGATGGATTATTAACAGCACACCATAAAACATCCAATAACTTAGGTTTGAATGAATGAATGAGTCTATGAAAACAAGTGATTATTTAACTCTACAGTGAAGGGTAACCATAACATCGGAGTGGGAGAAAAACACCAAAAATTTTATGGTGCTTACTTGGCTCATCATAAATCATTTAGTTTCACAGCAATCCTACTAGGCAACTGTTATGAACAAGGCCATGCCCTAGCTAAGGAAACTGAAGCAGTAACAGGTTAGGCTACTCATTCATGACCACGTTGTTCTTAGAACCAAGACTTCAACACAGCAGAGAGCTCCGCAGACTGTAATTCAGTCTCTGAATGCCAAGACTCCATGACCAAGGTAGACTGTGAGCCATACGATGAAGAGTGTGGACAAGTTAGGGGAAGCAGGAAGGGAAACTGACAATACAAACCCTAGAAAAGCCTGGCCATAACGCGAGGCATGGCCAATACACAGTCTACATGGAAGCATCTCCAGAGACCTATTTTTAAATGGAATAAGCAGTGTATTGTAGGATCCAGGATGAACTATCTGTTAGTTCTGCCTCTTTCTTGCTGTAGGGTTTCTTTCAAGTTATTTCATGCATGTGCTGCTATTATTGCCCAACTGGAACTGAAGCTTTTATGGCAACAGAAACATGTCTTTTGCAATCCTCACCACAACACAGCCCAGGGCACATAAAGGTGCTAAATATATGCTTGCCCAATTGAACTATAACACTAAAATTTCACTTTCACTGCCTCTTACCTAAGGACACAGATGCAAAAAACAAAAACATTACATTAAGATGATATTTTAAACTTACTTAACAAACCCACAAATATTATCTGGTGGGAAACAGAGAGACAAGGGAAGCTTGAGGACAGGGTACTTCTGTCTCTGAAAGATTAAATATGATCTGGATGAGGCAGCAAATTCCCAAAAGAACCTATGAATTAGTTGCTTTTAAAATGAATTAAATTAGTGGACTCATTCTGCTTTCTGACACCCTAATGTGGGAAAATTCTGAGTTTGTAATTACAAACATCTGTGCTATGCATACTGAAGGAATAAGCTCACAAGTGCACAGAAAACACAAAGGAACTGCTCTAAGTTATATTCTAAAGTAAAGACAAATGGAATCAGGCCAGGGTCAACTTTAACCTAAGCTTTCATTTGTTTCTTCTCCAGTTTAACTTGAAACATTCACCTTGTCCCATTCTTGACTCTTTCCGCTCCACAGAAAAGCAAACTAGTAACTCCACATTGTGACAGAAGAAAGCACAGTGTGAGCATGTGAAACACGTGGTGGAGAATCAGCTCCTCAGAAGAACGACCACCTAGTGAGATTAAATACAATTAGTAACACAAACGTTACTAGTAGGACACTCCTGACATTGTACAGGTAAACAACTAGAATAAAGTGATAATTGGGATACCAAGGAAAAATGAAGCATTCTTGGAGAATTTGAACATAAGGCATGAAATAGTAGACCAGGAAAACAACAGTATCATTATTACTGATTTCCGAAGAATTTTTAATCTAAGATTAGCTCAAAACCAGATTCAAGCTGTGATGGTGCAGCCTATAATCTCAGCACTTGGGAGGCAGAGGCAGGGGGATGACCCCGAGTTCCAGGTCAGTCTGGGCTACATGGAGAGTTCCAAGAGTGAAAAAAAAAAAAAAAAAAAAAAAAAAAAAAAAAAAAAAAAAAAAAAAAAAAAAAAAAAAAAAAACTAAGAGTGGAAGTAATCCATCAAAAAAAAAAAAAAAAAACAAAGAAGAAAAAAAAAAAGCAAAATATCACTGGCTTCTTCTGAAGGTCCTGAGTTCAATTCCCAGCACCCACATGGCGGTTCACAACTGTCTGATGCTTTTCTTTCTGTGAAAATATAAAAAAAAAAAAAATTTATTGTATGTTAAGACTATGTCTTCTGGTTGTTATTTATTTTTTTTTTTTTTGTATATGTGTACATGTAGACAAAGTATCCATATACACAATATATGAATTAATAAAAATTTTTAAAAAATCTTCCTAAAAGCTAGATAACTTGGCAGTGTTCCATTGAAATAAAAAGCAGGGAGAGCAAAATGAATCCTAAAAACAGAAAAACCTAATTCAATCATTGAAACTTTTCCAAGTAAAGCATGTTGGAACAAGACTGCCAAATGTTTCCACGTTGGCGCTCCCATGAATTTTTAAAGGCCAAGTTTCCATGGATTGCTGCTAAAGGCAAAATTAATTGTTGTTGGTTGTTTTTATTTTTTACTCTTTTTATTTTTTTGGGGGGGCCCACCACCCAGCTCCCAAATAAATCACACAGAGGCATATTCTTACTTCTAAATGTCAAGCCTTAGCTTGGCTTGTTTCTAGCCAGCTTTTCTTAACTTAAATTATCCTGTCTATCTTTTGACTCTGGCCTTTTATCTTTCTCTATTTCTGTATACCTTTCTTTACTTCTTACTCCATGGCCTGCTGTGTAGCTAGGTGGCTGGCCCCTGATGTCTTCCTCTCCTTTTCTTGTTCCTCGATCTTTCTTCTCTCTTTTTCTCCTTGTATTTACTCTCTCTGCCTGCCAACCCTGCCTGTCCTTTCTCCCACCTTGCTATTGGCCATTCAGCTCTTTATGAGACCAATCAGGTGTTTCAGAAAGGCACAGTAACACAGCTTCACAGAGTTAAACAAATGCAGCACAAAAGAAAGGCAACACATCTTTGCATCATTAAGCAAATGTTCCACAGCATAAACAAATGTAACACATCTTAGAATAATATTCCACCTCAATTAATGTCCTTTATCAAATACTGAGCATTCTCTCCAAGGTCCACTGTAGGGTGGAGCAGAAAAGAAAGTTAATAGGGTAAAATGATAACAGAGTTGAGACATGAAGTTGGTGTCCTGGGCTATCCTAGTTCAAGACACAAACACACTGGTACAGACACCATCAGCAAAGGACAAGCTTTGTAAGGGCTGGGAATAAGCAGAGGGTGTGGGGAAAGCCTGCGAACAAAAGCCCCACAAATGTCGCCTGGGCTGGCTCTGAACTCAATTCTCCGGCACATGCACATGCCTTCACAGTGCTGGATTATGGGCCTGTGACACCACACCAGGAAAGGAAGGAATGCTGGCCTCCAAATACTGAGGACTGTATTCTACTTCACACTCTGTTAATAACTGCTTTGAACAGCTTAGGCAGACTGCTGGTTCCCTGTGAACTTTAAATCCTCCAGCAGTAAAATCTCAGGGTTCCAGAGAGCTCTTGAAGGGTTTTCTCTCTCTTATAGCTCTACTGAAAATGGTTGCCATGCTCCTGTAAACACCAACATTACTTATGATTTCACTTAAAAGATGTGAAATTAAAAAAAAACAAACTCTTTATTTGTGCATATGACTCTTAATACTACTGTTACGCCACAACAAATTGACAAATAAAGCAACAAGAAACATATCAATGAAATCGAGTCAGCTTGGGGTGGTCTGCAGAGTCAATACCGTTCCCAAACTGAGCCTGGATCCCTGGGCAGCCAGTTCCCGTTCAGCTCCAGTGTGCAGGACAGAGGCACACAGGGACCCAACTCTGCGCCCACCTTCTCTTCTGCTGACTATAAGAACTGTGGTGCTGTGCAAAAGGCATGATTTATTAATTTTATTCCACATTTATAACCAGATGTGTAGACTTCAGCACTGAAATGTCACATTGGAATATGGTTTTGTGAATCTTAAACTTGAATTATCCTAGGTAATTTTCTTTTAGCTTTTCACTGAAATAAAAATAAAATAGAGGATTTTTTTAAAAAGGATTTATTTATTTTGTATACAGTATTCTATCTGTGTGTATGCCTACAGGCCAAAAGAGGGCGCCAGATCTCATTACAGATGGTTGCCAACCACCATGTGGATGCTGGGAATTGAACTCGGGACCTCTGGAAGAGCAGCCAGTGCTCTTAACCACTGAGCCATCTCTCCAGCCCCTAGATGATTTTTTTTAAATCTCACCCCAGAACCCACATAAAGGTCAAAAAGAACAGAATGGACTCTACAAACTAGTCCTCTGACCTTAACTTCACATGCACACATGGTCCTCACAAAGCTCCTCTGCTCCTCTCTCTTACACACACACACACACACACACACACACACACACACACCAACACCACACGCACGCACACATGCATGCACGCACGTGTGCACACACACAGAATAGCATCTAGTTTTTGCTAAACTGGCACACAGGAGGCAGAGGCAGGAGGAATTTTGAGTTCAAGACCAGCCTGGTCTAAATAGTGAGCTCCAGGCCAGCCAGGCTACATAGTGAGACATATAATAATAACAATTTGCTAAAAGAAATTGAATTCTATATACTGCTTATTGTATTATACATTATAATAGCCAAAAAGGTTCCATATGCATTTCCTTTCTTTAAAAAATTGTTAAACCGAGCGTGATAGTGTACACCTTTAATCTCGGGACTCAGGAGGCAGAGGTGGGTGGATCTCTCTGAGTTCAAGGCCAGCCTGGTCTACAAAGCAAGTTTCAGAATAGCTAGGGCTGTCTTGAAAAACAAACAAAAAAACTTAAATTCACATAAAATCATTGTTTTAAGAGAAACAAATTATTTTTTAAAAATTACACTTATTTATTTGTGTGTGTGTGTATGTGTGTGTGTGTGTTGTGCGTTGTGTTTTTTTTTTTTTTTTTTTTTTTTTTTTTTTTTTTTTTTTTTTTTTTTTTTTTTTTTTTTTTTTTTTTTTTTTGTGTTGTGTGTGCGTGTGTGAGTGTGTGTATGTGTATGTACAAGGACATACAGAGGACAACTTTGGGAGTCAGTTCACTCTTCCACGTTGGTCCCCAGGATTGAACTCAAGCCTCTTTACCTGCCGAGCCTTGTCACTGGCCCCTGTCTATATTGGAGGGGCTTGATTTTTCCTCAAATGTTTTGGTAGAGACTTACACAAAGTGCTCCATGTCAGTATCTGCACAACAATCCCACCATACTTAGTAACATCTGCTTACCTACAGCCCTAACATCACCATCAAGTTCGCAGGCAGTAACACCTGGTCCAGAATCACTCATGAGCCTACGAATTTCAAAGTTAGTCACCAAAGTGGCGGATTTTCTTATATATGTATATCATAATATGTTCTCTTGCATAGATTAGGGTTACTTAAAATTCATTTCTTTAATTCATCTAGGGTAAAGTATAATACTTCATATGGCAAACACCATTTTAACTGTATTATACAACCTAAGTGGAGAGCTTGTCAGCTTATCCCTTAGTCTTCCAAATACGGAGTAGGAACTTAGTGTTATCATTTTGGGAGTTAAGAAATTACAGTGTCCAGGATAATTCTTACTTTTAATTAAAGGCTCTCAGCATCTCACATATCCTTTTCAATCTCTCCCGCATACCAGAGGTAGATTAATCTTCAGAAAACACTATCTTTCTATCTCACATGATAAGAAACAGTGGCTCCACATACCTGTGGAACAAACAATTCCTCCTGTCTCAAAAATCCATAATGACATGTTACTGTCTGCTGCTCAATTTGGTTCATGTCATCCCATCTTATATTTTTACTGAGCATCAAAATATTCTCTGAGACACTCAAATAAATCTCAATATCTGCAACATCCCACAACCAGTATCTCGGTAAATTTCCAGTGCTTTTTTTTTTTTTTTTTTTTTCAGGTTTGCTGGTCAATTACACCTTTTCATTTTCTCTTGGAAAAGATGTATCGTTGGCATAAGTGGGCTAGAAATGTCCTCATGTCCCCCTGGAGTGAGTGAGTCCCTCTTCCTGGCCAATTAATTCATCACACCATCAACACAGACTGGAGACATCAATGGACCCTCACTACTAAGTAAGCTTTGATTTAACTTTCTTAGACAAGAAAAAGAGTTGGTCCCGTTTCAATAATCAGGTTTCCTCCGAGTTAAAATTTAGTTACCTTTTTCCTCTTTGGAGAATTCCTTTTTTATAATTGAGGAGAAGGAGGTAAATAAGGGTTTTAAGGCTTACGTAAGCCCGGGTGCTCTGACCTTTGCTTTCCAAAGCAGGCACCAGAGGCACCAGTCAGGAGGGGGAACATGCCACCGGGGCTCTCTTTTCGAGATCTCTTCTCACACGCTCCTGAGGCAAAGGTCCCGCAGGAACTCCCGGCAAAGGCTTCCCTGAGCACCGAGCCTTATGGGCGTAGCGCAGAGCCCTCAGTTCTAAAGCAGACCTTCTTAGAACATCTGCTGCCTCAGCCTAGTCCAGGCACCGGAAGCAGGACTTGGGCTCTGTACCTAGCACACCCTCTGAGGCTGTCCCGGAGCTGAGCTCGGACCTTGCATAAAAGCAAAGCTCCCCACAGCGTGGCTGGGGGCTGGCTGTGAGACTCCACATACCCACTCCTGTCAGCTGAGAGGGCACCGGGAGGAACAGCAGCTGACCTTAGGAAGTAAATGCTTTTCTAACTTAGAGGTTACTCTGCAATAGATTGTCCTTGCTAAGGAAAGACGGGCTTCCGTGACCGATTAAATGCCTTGAAACTGGAGTTCGCACGTAATACTAAGAAGAAAAACCTTTCATCCTCTTCTAATCCAAATGTTTAGTATATGACTAAACTAGGGAAGGCACATGACACTGTTTCTATTTGTGACAGTGTGTACCTAATGTTTTAGGGATAATCTCTAACTGAGACAGAAAAAAACAAAAACTCCACAACAAACCTAAAAATAGTTGGAGCAAAACATTTAGGACACTAGGGACATAACTCAGTGGTAGAGCTCTATATAAATTCCCGGGTTAGGCCAGTGAGGAGGCCAGAGGGTGGAAGTTCAGGGATAAAGGCACCTGTCGCCACCCCGACCACCTGAGGACATGGAGGGAGCAAAGAAGGAACTCTTCTCACAAGTTGTTCCTTGACCTCCACATGAACCTGTGTTGCACGTGTGTCCCCTGGAACACACATGCCAGTGCACACACACACACACCGCACACACACAAATAAGTGTAATTTTTAAAGTATTTTTTTAATTCCAGGGTTCAAGTCCCAGCACCCAAAACAAACAGAACAATACAAAATACTGACAATTTTCCTTCTTCATCCTCCCAGGAAGCCTGGGCACTTCCTCCTTTTATCTATGCTGAGTACGAGGGAAGAAATAATGTGGATTTCTTTCTTTTCTTTTTCTTTCTTTCTTTTCTTTTCAGTCTGTAGACCAGACTGGCCTCGAACTCACAGAGATCCTCCTGCCTCTGCCTCCCGAGTGCTGGGATGAAAGGCGTGTGCCACCGCTGCAAGGGATTTCTTTCTTGAATCCTTATAACTTATGTACCTTATACTTGGATTAAATAAACCCTTTCCATATTCTATGAGTGTGTGTGTGTGTGTGTGTGAACAAACCTTAAAATCTTTGTACCTTCGTAAGTTAAAAATAAATAATTACACTAAGCTTTAGTAAATAAAACCCATTTTTAAAAAATAAGTCCTCATTGAAAAATCTTTCAATTACTAAAGTCATTACTTTTAGTTCACCCAGATTCTATTAAGTTCACAGTGGTAAGAACTGGACCTGCAAAAGACAGACACGGACGAAGGAGGCCTACACATGCATTTAATACAAGAAACAGCAGGCACCAAACTGCCTTCAGGTATAGCACACTTAAGGATTCTCCAACACTCAGGAAAACATATACCCAGTACTCTTAAAAACCAGGAAAACAACATTCTGTTGCATCACAAGGTGCACATATTTTAAGGGAATCATTAACTTCAAAGTCTACAAGTACCTGAAGAGGCTTTTATGCTTTCATTGAAATTAGAACGCCACCATCTAATAACACTGAGTTTTCAAAACACAGCTAATACAAAAAAAGGATATAATGACCTCTCAGGTAGTTGTTTTATAGGGAGAACAATGCAGACATTCTCATAAGAAGATTTAACAATTATGATCACAAGATACAATTAATTACTTTTATTTATTTACATTGAGACAAAGCCTTACTATGTAGACCAGGCTAGCCTTGGGCACACAGAAATCCACTGCCTCTACCCCTTTCTTAAGAGCTGGAATTAAAGGTGTGCATCACCTTAGTGACTGTGATGTTAATTCTTAAAATCACAGATACTGTCAAAATGTCAATGCCCAAATGTCAATTAAGGTTGCTAATTTGCTACTGTTTCATAATTCTTGCTAGACAGTGCAATAGGGAAAATGCAGATTTGTCATTATTTTGATAGGCACACACTATCTTTCCATTCCAAATGGCCAGTGATGACAAGAACCAGGAAGTCCTAAGATAGCATTGGGCAGTAGCGCAGTGGGGACGAGATACAAGGTTTCGACCTCCAAATATGGTCATCGCAAAATCATGCCGAAAACACTTTCAGAAATCTCCAACTCTCATAAACCTTAAGAATTTCTAAATATACTATACATTTTAAATACCCCATATGAATTTATTCCAATTGCTTAAAAAACAAAGGTAGTCCCTTGTTGAAAATAAATCTATTTTCCCCATGGGGATGATCACAAGGTAAAGTTTGTATTAATGTAAGTCTTAAAGGCTCAAAACGGAAGAGAAAGCAGCATAATAGTTTAAAGACATCAGACCTTTCCATCCAGAACATCTCTTTTTGGAAGTTCTTCAAGCATAAAAGGTTTTTGTTTTTTTGTTTGTTTTGTTTTGTTTTTTAAAGAAACTGAAAAGCTGCCAGGCTATCAGTTTTCTTCCTCAAATAACTAAAATGAATTTACTAAGGCTAATTTTCAGGAAACAATGTGTCTTAATTTTTTTTCTTTTTCAGAAGGGATCTAGCTATGTTGTGCAGATTGACCCCCCAGGCCCCTAGGCTGGGGAGCCCCCTTTCTCAGCCTGTCATAGCTGGGACCACAGGAATACACAACTACACCCAGCTTATTTTTCTTTAAGAAAAAAAAAATTTGTTGTTTTCAATTTTCTTCTTTAGTTTTTGGTTAGATTTTAGCGACAGGTTCTCCTTATGTTGCCTAAGTTGCTCAGGCAGATCTCCAACTCACTATCCTCCTGCCTCTAAAAAACAAGTTTTACTATATTGTATATTTAAGCTATATAGCTCCATTGTCTAGATACATATGTATTACATAAGATACATGGGTATTAGAATCGTTATTAAAATGAAACAATGAATACAATCATCATGTCAGTTGTCCTCCATCCCCCAGTCATGGCTACAATGTACTCACTTAGCCAAAGCTTACATTATTCCTAACAGCCACTCCTATGCTGTGGGCTAGCTCAGTCTACCTGGCAGTCTGTGCAGATTCGATACTTTGTATCCTTTTGTCTGTATCTTCAATTTTCTCTTTGTGGTCCTGAATTTATTCTTTTTATCAAACCAACTGCCACCAATGTCTAGTTTTAAATGCAGATGAAAACACTACCAGAATGTACACTCCTCTTTCACAAACATAAGTCTATCCACCTTTTCCAATTCTATATTTGCTTCTGCAAACACTCCAGAGGCTGCCTTACAGTGGGCCAGTCTATAAAGACTGGCGTTTAGACAGAAAGTCTGTTTACTGATCAAGGAAGCAGATATGCTTCTTGTATTAAACTATCAGGAATATTAATTAGGAAGTTTTTTAGAATGCAGGAGTCAAGACAGATTCAAGAGAGCATCCCCACAGAGGTCAGCTCTAAACCCGGTTACTCCCTTCCGCTCTAAACCACGGATGGTTTCACTTGAATTAGCACACCTGCTGCAAAGCAGCTCCGGGCAGGTGCCTGGCTGATGTGCCAGCAGCTTTATACAAAGCTGCCACATTTCCCTTTAACAAACATAAACTCGGGTTCCCACAGTTTCAAAGCCAAAATACCATACCCTCTTCCATTCTAAATTTTGCCTTAAAAAATTGCCTTGCCCTTGATAAGAACCACCAAGCTACAGAGACCATATCTCCCAGACCATTAGCCATACCTGAAACCGGTTCAGGAAATAGAACAACAACAGGTACCCTACCTGTTTCGCAACCAAGTTCAAGCGTCTCATAGGTCCCCAAGTTTTCCCTACGCAATGCCACCAGACTTACTAGACACAGACTCACAGCCCTGACACACTGTTGTCACACGGATGGAAAGAACTGTCACAATGACACCCCAGGAAATGACTGAGCACTCTATTCATCCCAGGATAGTCACTAAACAAGCACAGAGCATCAGTGCTCACTGAAGAAGCAGAGTTCAGTGTCAACATGGAACAGGAAGAGACTTCTTAGAACCCTCTTCCTGCACAGAGTCTTCTCAGTATGAAAATGGAAACAGAGAGAAAGAGAAAAGGAAAGAAAGAAAGAAGAAAGGGCCTTTTTATGTATCCCAAGAGAATCTGACTCCCAGGGGAGAAAGGCATTTTAAGCATCAAACACCAGTCTTCTGGCTCCGTGCCAGCCAATGAGGGAGGGAGGCATCAGCTACAGGTGACTCTTGAACATTGGCAACAGGGTCAGTCTTAATCGGGATGTGCTGAGTGTGAACCACATCAGAACTGCAGATTTGGCAGAAAATCTTGGAAAATATTGCGGCAACTGTGATATACAGAGGATTAGAGCCATTAAGTCTATTTCCACTTGGTGAATGGGACCGCTCGAAACGTTTTAGAATTAGCTTGTATTTCTTCTGAATGGTGCTGCTCCAGCCTTGACTCTGACACAAAGCCTAACATTCAATATTTCCCAATTTCAGTTCTCATTTAAAATCTACAAGAAAAAAAAAACAGTAGTTTCCTTTCTCAAGCAATTTATGATAACTTGATAAAAAAATAATTTAAAGCCAGCCATAAAGTAACCAGCAAGCATATTAGAAAGAAAAGTCACTTCAAGGGGGCAAAAATAGCACAGGATACAAAAACCGCAACTATTAAGAGAATGTGATCACAAATACCTTAACTAAGTTTTTCTAAAAATGTAGGTCTAAATGCTGATTATAATATGCATTTTAAGCTGGGTGATGGTGGTGAGCACCTTTAATCTGAGCACTCACGGGCAGATCTCTGAGTCTGAGGCCAGCCTGGTCTACAGAGCGAGTTCCAGGACAGCCAGTGCTACACACAGAAACTCTGTTTAGAAAAACCAAAAACCAAAAACCAAAAAAAAAAAAATCATTTTAAAAGTGAAATGACTGTTTCCTTTTTAGCATCGAGGGCCCCAGGGGTGGGGTAGCTTCTGTATTACTCAAGTACTTGCAAACACAAACAAGTAAACACTTAACACTATAAAAATGGAAACAACTGAACACATGACACATACCTGCAAATCCCAGTTAAGGCAGGAAGAATTTAAAACCAGTTTAAACTACAGTTAAGGGGCAGGGCTTAGTATACGCATGCATGAAGACTGCCTCCTGATCCCCAAAGATACAAATCTGTAACCCCAGTGTTTAGGGGATGGAGGCTGGTAGATCGCTGGCGGGAACTCTCTGGCCAGCCAGCCTAACACAATCTGTTAGGAATAGGTTCAGGGACAGAACATGTCTCAGAAAAGTAAAGTGGACAGTGACTGGGGAAGTCATCTGACATCACACCACACAGGGCACACACATGCATGCACACACAAACATGTACACACACATATACCACATACACAAACAGGGTACTAGAGGGGAGCTTGGAGGCAGGTCATTTGCCTAGCTTGTGCAAGGCCCATGATTTGGCCTCGAGCAAAGAAGGGGAGAGGGGGATAAGGTAAATAAATAGAATTTCTCTTCCACCAACTGCTCAAAAGCGAAATAAACACTGCCCTAAGTTCTCAAGGACTGATTAGGCTGTGGTCCACAGGCACTATGAAATTCTTAAAAATGTACTTTTCCCACAGTGCTAAGTATATTTACCTTTTGTGGTGCCAGGTACAGAATTCAGGGCCTAATACATGCTAAGTAAGTGGTCTACCAAAGAGCTACATTATATGTCCTTGCCTTAAGAGGCTTATTTTAAAAGCAAAAAAAACCTCAAGGATATACTTGGTAAGTGAATTTTGTTATTGCTCTCATATAAAAAAAATCATTTTGCTATATTCAATTGTTAAAATATTGCTCTGGGGGAGTTAAATCTAGACTACTTCTGAGTTTACCAAAATGCTCATTTTGGGGGATGATCATCTTTCTTTTTTTTTTTTTTTTTTGGTTTTTTCGAGACAGGGTTTCTCTGCGTAGCTTTGCGCCTTTCCTGGAGCTCACTTGGTAGCCCAAGCTGGCCTCGAACTCACAGAGATCCGCCTGGCTCTGCCTCCTGAGTGCTGGGATTAAAGGCGTGCGCCACCACCGCCCGGCCGATCATCTTTCTTTTTCTCCTTTCCTGAGACATAAGTATATCCCAAGCTAGCCTTGAACTCATAACACATCCCAGGCTGTCCTCAAACTCATGGAGCCTCAACCTCCTGAATGCTAGGATTAGAGACTTGTACCACTGCCTGGCTACAAAATTTTCAGTAAGAAAGGATACTAAACAAACAAATTTAAGATCAGTGAATGAAATCCTCGGGATTTCCACAATAGTTAATAACTCCTACACTGTACTAACTTATTCAAAAAGGGCCATCTTCAGGTGTCAATTCTTTATGTCCTTGAGTTTCATCAGCTAAGGATAATCATCGGGCTACTTGGCAGGTGACACATTCCTCAGAAACTCTTTTCCTTGTGCATTTAAATGCCAAGCTCAATTATGCTGCCAGTAGAGTAAGCAGAAAGGATTGTACATATTTTAAACTAGGGAGTTGATTGGCCGCAGCTTCCTGCCTTGATGGAAAGGATAATGGGTAAAGCTTTGAGTCCGATCCCTCAAACACTGAAACCACTCTCAAAGAATCGGATCTTCTAATATTGCCCCAAAGACTGCCAACATTCCCATTAGAACATTCTATTTTTAGTCTTTGCGATCGGCCTTTTAAATTGCATTCTACAGTACAATGTGCTTAACTAAGTTTACACAGAAGAATAAAGACGCTTCCTAAGGCTTTAATCCTTTTAAAGATAGGAAAGAATTTTAAGCTTTCAAATCTTATTTTTTGTTCAGCCTTAAATTTAAGCCTTGCAAATATGCATATTAAAAAGAAAAGGTAAATCTTGGCCCAGAGGCAGGACAAGAAGGGAGACAACTAGGCGATTTCCAGACAACCAAAGAGGTGGCGGTGGAGGGGGAAACAAGGTATCGGGGCAAATAAAAACCACCCGCAGGAAAGCGAGCGAGCACAGGCGACGGGCCACCGAGCAGAGAGACACCAACGCGGAGTAGAAGCCGCAGGATCCCCGGGGAGGCGAGCGCGCGCGGAGAAATTGGCGCGATGCGCGACAACAGCACACCCGCAGAAAAGCGGGGGAAACCGAGAGAAACCGAGAGGGGGCGGATGCAAAGGGACCCACTGCAACTCCCGGGAGGACAGCGCCCGGGGAGGAGGGAGCGACTGTCCGCAGCTCCGCGGCCGCCGAGCCGGCGGATCCCCTGCAGCCCGGCTGCTCTTCTTACCTGGGCATCCGAGGCAACGCAAGGGCTACCGCCGGGCGCCGGGTCTGTTGGCAGCCCCGCTTGCTGACATGGCGGCCGACGAGCTGTCACACAGCCGGCTCCGGTCTCCCGCGGCTCGGGAGGCTCGGACACCTCCAGCCTTGCCGCCCCGCCTCCCTCCGCGCGCCCCTCCCGGCCGGCCGCGGGGCCGAGGAGCATAGAGTGCGAGAGGCTAGAGAGGAAGCGCCGAGGGCGGGCGACCATAGAGTTCCAACCCGGACACACCCGGATAGTCCACTCACAGGCGTCTGGGGGCGGAGCCTGGGCGGAAGCGGAAGCGAGTGCAGAAAAGGTTGAGGCTCCGGCGTCCGCATGCGCCGCCTGTAGTGTTTGTTTCCGCCCGGCCTAGGGAGTCGGTGTGTTGCTGCTGCACGTGGGGATGTGGTGCTTCTTGTTCTTCGCAGAAACTCCCCGAACTGGTGGTTGTGGTGGATGTTAGAGGAGGATGTGGGGCCCGGGGATAGGGCTGCCTTCGCGGCTGGCGCTGTCAGTGTTGACCGGTCCCGGTCGCTCTTGTGTTCTGGGGTCTGGAGCGGCGACGCGGAAGGACTGGCAAGCGAGGAACCGTCGTGACTTCTCTGACTTCTACCTGCAGCCGTTATTTGATCATGATTTCGATGAGTCACCCTATTATGCACCCAAGGGTCGATCCGAGCCTACGCGTCATGTAGCGTGTAAGAAATTGGCCAAGAACCTGGTACGAAACATCCTGGGGTTCCAAAAACCGTCCCGTCAACTTGTACTAGAGTACAATCCAGGTGAGATAACAGAAGGTTTGCTCTTGACCTTGACATCCCTGATTTTCTAAGTTAGGTTTATTTATTGTGCGTGCGCGTGTTTAGTTCAGAAAACAACTTAGGGAGAGTCACTTGTATCCTTACACCGCATGGATCTCGATGATGACAACCTCTTGAGATGAGGTTGTCAGGGTAGACGCCAAATGCTCTTGCCCTCTGAGCATTCTCATTGGTCCTGAACTGTCTTTTCTTTTTTAAGCACCGCTTCTTACAGAAAGTCGGTTCCGTTTAGACTTGACAATAGTTTTTATGACGAAACGTTCAGATAGTCCATGAGTCAGAAGTAAGCTGCAATCTTAAATACTATTTTTTCTAAGAAATAGTGAGATTTGTTGAGGAGTGTAAATTTTGCTGTCACTGACATCCTGGAATGTTACCTGTTGGGATGTTGTGGGTTCAAGTTGACTGTCTAATCATCTTTTTTTGTTTGTTTGTTTGTTTTTTCAAGACAGGGTTTCTCTGTGTAGCTCTGGCGGTCCTGGATCTCGCTCTGTAGACCAGGCTGACCTTGAACTCACAGAGATCCACCAGGCTCTGCCTCTTGAGTGCTGGGATTAAAGGCATGCACCACCAACACCCAGCTCATCTTTTTACATATGTAAAGATCATATCTTTTTACATAAAAAGAATCATATCTAGGAATGTTGTGATATTTAAAATGTGTAAAAGTCAGCTTTGAAAGAAACTATGGCCAGATGTAGTGGCACACACATTTAATCCTCGCAGAGGCAAGCTGATCTCTGAGTTCAAGGTCAGCCTGGTCTACTTAGCTAGTTCCAGGGCAGTCAGGGCTACATAGAGAGACCCTGTCTCAAAAAACAAACAAAAAAGAAAAAAAAAATATTGGTGGTGCACACCATTAATCCCAGCACTTGGAAGGCAGAGCCAGGCTGATCTCTGTTAGTTTGAGACCAGCCTGGTCTACATAGTAAGTGAGAGAGACTATGTTGTTTATTTTGCAAATAAAGTTTTTCTGTTAATATACCAGGTCCTGGAATCCTGACTGAGGCATTACTTAAAGCTGGTGCCAGAGTGATTGCCTTTGAAAGTGAAGCATCTCATATTCCACATTTAAAGGTATATTTTTATGTTCCTAAAGTCATTTGTTGTTCTATCCACTAACTTTGAGTGGGCTAAAGAAGTTAGCACAATTTCTTCTTATAGATCTTTTTGGGGACTATGTTTAATATCATTAAAGACTAGGACCCATAATCTTCAGTGCTTGTTGAGTAACTTAAAGCTTGGGAGTTCTGGGCTGTTTTCTAGTTCCTATTGGTACCCAGAAAATGGTACCTCAAAGTGTGACACGTTGACATGCTGAGTATTTTGAAATAAAAGACAGTTGGAAGCCCACAAGTATAGCCTCAGAAATAAGGTATCTCTGCCTTCCTATCTCTTTACTTCTTTCTCCTTCAAATGGAGCCAGAGACCAGAACTCCTATTCCCAAAGGGCAGTCATAGAAACCAGGACCACCTCACTGCAAAGCAAACCATGGCCTGTGATTATTATTAGCTTTCTGTGTGAGAGCTGCCTGTAAAGACAGTCTCTGACCTCCTTTGTTTCATAGTAGATCATAAGTCCTTTTCCTCCTTTGGCCAGGAGGAAGGAACGGCACATGAAAGAGGCTAAGAGTCTTGACAGGTGGGCCTGGGGTCTGTCCCACCTTTGGTTGGTTATAGTAGATCACACTCCATTTATGCAAGCTCATCCCCACGGAGCTTCCTGTTCTCCATTGACTAAGCTTAATAAAATCGGGTGCTTTCCTCTAAATCTAGGTAGGACCACTTGTACATAAAGCTTGGTTAATTAGTTTGTTACATTTTTCAATTGGTAACCTACCTTTGGTTAAATGAGTGTTGTTTGTTCCCCTAAGATCAGGAGGGAGCATATCACATCTTCCCCTTTCTAAACAGTCTAGCTGAGTGATATATAATTGATCACTAAGCTTATGACCTTGCCTTTTTGTGAACTTAAAATTCAAGAGTGAATGCTAAGGTTAAGTTAGTGGATCTGTGTAAACTCTGAGTTTAGTTAGGACTTAAAATGAAGCAAAAACAGGTTTGATATGGTCAAATGCAGTTGCAGAGTGCTGGATTTTCCTCCAAATGATTGTTTTAGTGTTTCTGAGTCTTTAACTGACAGCTGACCACTAGAGAGGAAATTAGTTCAGAAAACTTATACCTGTATATCTATGCCAGTTTTCTGAAAGCGTGGAGAATGGATGACTTGACTTTAAAGTGCTGTGCTGTAGCTCAAATCCTAATTGGTCTTAGTAATAAAAACCCAGAGTCAGATGTCAGGGTGAAAGCTGAAAGATCAGAGAAGCAGAGCAGCCAGCCAGTAGAAAGGCTTCTTACCTCTAGCCATCCTCAGACTGTCTCACTCCGCCTTATCACTTCCTCTCTCTGTCCAGCCATGCCACTTCCTGTTTCCTCCTCCCAAGTGCTGGGATCAAAGGCATGAGATCCCAAGCTGGGGTTAAAGGTATGTGCCACCAGTGCCTGACCTCTAGTGGCTACCTCTGTACTCTGATCTTCAGGCAAAATTTATTTGTTAAAGCACAAACAAAATATCACTACACTGTGTGACAACAAAACATTGTAGAAATAGCTATGACATCTAAAGATTTAATTTAAAAAAAAAAAAACTTAAGTATTGAATTGTTGTTGGCCTTTGGTGTGGTTATGCTCAGTGGTAGAACAGTTAGCACAAACAAGGTCCACAGTGCAAACCCCAGTGGTAAAAGTGAGCCCGGCAGGTGAGGTGCCACATGCTTTTAATCTCACAAGTCTGGTGCAGTGGCAAGGCTAACCTAGTCTATGTTGGGAATTCCAAACTAGACAGGGCTGGCTACATAGGCTTTATCCAAAAAAATTGAAAAAAAAAAAAAGAGCTATGGTATATCAGGTTGACCTCAGCTTCATAGAACTCCTCCTACTTCTGCCTCCCAAGTGCCTGTAATCCTAACATATGGGAGGCAGAAGAATCACCCAAAAAGGTCAGCTTCATCTACGTAGTGAGTTCCAGTGCCACCTAGTGAGACCCTGATTTAACATTCCCCACACCTCCAAAGGAGGCAGCTTTATAAACAGCGAAAGCAGTCAACAAAAAGAAAGGAAAATTTGTTGATGATTTTTTTTTTAGATTCTATAATGCTTTATTAACTTTAAATTTTCTTTTTATTTATTTATTTATTTTTTAATATATATTTTATTTTACAATACCATTCAGTTCTACATATCAGCTATGGGTTCCCCTATTGTTGATGATTTTTTTTTGTTGTTGTTTTTTATTTCAGTTTTTTGAGACAAGGCTTCTCTGTGTGTCCTAGCTGTCTTGGAACTCCCTCTGTAGACCAGGCTGGCCTCACCTACCTGCCTCTGTCTTTTGAGTACTGGGGTTAAAGGCATGCACCACCACCATGCCTGGCTTGGTTTTGTTTTTAGGTGGTGCTGGTTTTAGGTGGTGCTGGTGGTTGACTTCAGGGCCTTGTACATGCTACATGAGTACTGTACTACTGAGCTGCATGGGCTCCTAGGGAGGTTACTTCTGTATCAGACCTCTTAGAAAACTGTTGCACTTGGACCATTTTTTCCTGCAGTGGTTGATTTTTAGTTCCTATGTTAAATTTGAGGCATATTAAGAATACCTGTACCTTCACATGAGAGCTTTGAACTTTTTTATTTGGGGTGCTATAGTGCCTCCCTGGACTTCGTGCATGTTTGGCAGATGACCTATCATTAAGCCATATATATTCCCAGCCCTTGGATTGTTCAGACCAAATCTCACTATATTATAGAGATAGACTGGTCTTAAACTTACTATGTAATCCAGGCCCTCCTAGAATTTGTAATTCTCCTGTCTCAGTTTCCTGAGTGATGAGATTGCAGACATGCCCCCATGTGCTCAGCAATTTTTAATTTTTTTTTTTTTGAGTTAGATCTTTGAATTGTAATGCGGTGTACATGATGAAATTTCTGATGTCACCTTCTCATCTCTTCAGGCCTTAAGGAATAGTATTGGTAGAGAGTTGCAGGTGGTTCACAGTGACTTCTTTAAAATGGATCCCAGGCAACAGGAAATAATAAAACCAGAATATGATTCACGTGTCGTTTTTCAGAATTTGGGAATAAAAGCACTTCCTTGGTCAGCAGGTAATTTTTTTTTTTTGTCTTCCATTAAAGTTAATTCTTTATAAACAGCATTTTCTTTACCAGTATGACTCATTTGTTTACTAGATGTATATGCAATATATAGAGAGATTTAGATTGTTCAGTTAATAAGCAACTGCTCTTACACTAAACATGCCATTCCTTTTTCCTGCATATAAATAACCATTTTATTTTTGTACAGGACAAGTTATGTTTTAAGTGGGGGGCTTAGTTATTGAATTTTAATTGTATATATTCATTGTACATGGGACTGTATTACATAAGAATTTTCATATAAGTGTATGTTTAAATATGTGTTGTTCATATGAATTCTCTTTCATATCACCTTGTCTTAGGGTTTCTTTTGCTACGAAGAGACACCATGACCATGGCAGCTTTTATAAAAGAAAACATTTAATTAGGTGATGGCTAACAGAGATTTAGTCCATTATCATCATGGCAGGAACCGTGGTAGCTGGATATATGGTGATGTGCATGCAGACATGGTGCTGGAGAATTCTGCATGTAGATTCAAACGCAACAGGAAGTGAACTGTTTCACTGGGTGTGGCTTGAGCATATATGAGACCTCAAAGCCCGCCTCCACAGTGACACACTTCCTCCAAGACCACACTCTCCTACAAGGCCACACTTCCTACCAGTACCACCCCCAAACCACCACACACCTTTTTATTCATAATTCTTTTTAAAGACTTATTTATTGTGTGCATGTGCGTGTTCTGCCTGTGTGTTTGTCTATACACCATGCCGTTGCAGTACCCATGGAAGCCAGAAGAGCGCTTTGATCCCTGAACTGGAATTTAGACGGTTGTCAGCCACCATGTGGGTGCAAGGAACTGACCAGTGTCCTCCAAGAGCAGCTAGTGCTCTTAACCACTGAGGTGTCTCTGCAGCCCTCCATACTCTGCCTTTCTCCTGGTCTGCTACCCTCCTCTGTTCTCTTACAGCTTCGCTTCTATACATGACTTTATGTGTCTGTGGAAAATCTAGTAACTACATATGAAGAAAACAAGATATTTGTCTTCTGAGGCTGCCTTAATTTGCTTAATATGATAATCTCCAGTTTCTTCCCTGCAAATGACATAACTTTGCTTTTTACAACTGAAAAAAAAAATGGCATTGTGTATTGTGGTCAGTTTGAATGCATTAATAATAAACTACAATGCCGTCTTGATGGGTTGTTCTGTTAATCAGTGCACAGTGACCTTTATGTCTTCCACCTTGTTTGTGTTGGGAGTCTGTTTTGTCTGTTAGAATGGGGACACCTGCTTGTCTCCCAGCCCCGTTTGCTTGGAACACCTTCTTCCATTCTTTCACCCTAGGGTTGCTCCTGTCTTTGACCTGAGGTCTGGTTCTTGGAAGTAACAAATAATGAGATCCTGTTTTTGTTGTTGCTTTTGGTTTTTTGGGGGGTTGTGGTGGGGAGAATGGTGTTTTGGTTTGTTTGTTGGGAAAGGTCTTACTGTGTAGCTTGACTGGCCAGGAGCTTACTGTGTTGCAGGCTGGCTTCAAACTCATAGAGATCCATTTGCCTCTGCCTTGGTGCCCCCCCCCCACACCTGACTTAGGTCCTGTTTTTAAATTCAGTTTGCTCATTTGTGCCTTTTGATTGGGGAGGTTAGGCTACTAACACTCAGTATTATTATTGAAAAGTATCTGTTAATTCCTGCTATTTTATTATCTTGTAGTATTCGGTGTTTTTCTCTCCTTTGCTTAACTACAGTTTCTAGTGTATTTCTTCTTTCCCCTTGCCTCCTGGATGTCTTTATCTTTCTCTTCAGTCTGAAGAATTCCTTCACGCATCTTCTGTGGGGCTGGCTGGTTGAATGGTTATGAATCCTTTAGTCTGCCCTTATCATGGAATGTTTTTCCTTCTCTTTGACTGTGACAAAGCTTTGTTGGTTACAGTATTCTGGGTTCACAGTTGTCATCTTTCAGAGCCGGAAATGCGTCGTCCCAAGCCCTCCTGTGTTAGTTTCTGTCGAGACATCTGCTGTTGCTCTGCTGGCCTCCGTTTACATGCAGCTTGCCACTTCTCCCCCCAGCTTCCAAAAGCTGTCTTTGTTCTGTATATCGAGTGCATTTTTGTTTGTTAGGTTTGGTTTTGATTTTGATTTTTCAAGACAGGGATTCTCTGTGTAGCCCTGGCTGTCCTAGAACTCTCACTATGTAGACCAGGCTGGCCTCAAACTCAGCCTGCCTTTGTTTCCTGATGAAAGGCGTGTGCCACCAGCACCCAGCTGAGTGTTTCAACCATCAATGAAGTGGGAAAGTTCTTGTCTGCTTGCGTCTGTTTGGTGCTCTAAATGCATTATGACTTGAATGGGCATGTCTTTACCTAGATTCAGAACTTTCTCCTATGATTTTAATTAGAATATTTTCTATGCCTTTAGCATGAATCATTCTTTTATGCTCATGATTTATAGATTTGGTCTTTTCTTATGGTATCCCACAGATCTCAAATGTTCTGTTGATACCTTTCAGTTAATTTATTATCATTTTCTGAATGTTCCAATTTGTCTTCTTTGTCTTAAGCCCAGATAGTGCACCTTCACTTTGATCTGTTTTACCAGTGATGCTTTCCACAGAGATTTTTATTTGACTTCCTGAGTTTAATATTTCAAGTATTCTTCAAGTATTTCTATCTACTTCTTGAATTTCAATTTCTATCTGTACTTAACCTTATTTCATTAAGCTGTTTGTGTTCTCTTGGAATTTGTCCAGGAATTTATTGGTACCCTCTTTGATTTCTTTGGATATACTTACAATCCCTAGTACAACCCTAAAAGTAGAAGAGTGTCTGCAGGAACAGTCACTATGGAAGGGGAGGCCCACTATGAACATAGAATGCAGTCAACTACACAATCCCTTCTGAGTGCCCATCATTGTCGTCGGTACAGGAACACCGATGGTATGATGTGTCTTAGGCTCTTAGTCACGGTGTATGCATGGAAAGGAGAAAGGTGGAGCAAGGTTAGTGAGGAGTATTGAGTTGGGGGAGAAAAGGAGAGGAGGGAAAAATTAACAAAAGGGGTAACAGTAGGAACTGCAGGATGTCCATGAAGCAGTTTTAGCTAAGGTTAGCCCAGCATTCATGCGGGCCGCTCACAGCCGTGTGTACCAACAGCTCTAGGAGGTTCGATACCTGTGGCATCCTTGTGCACCTGCACTCAACATGTGTGCCTACATGCAGAAACACACATCTGTGCGTAATTTTAAAATCATGAAAATCAATCTTAAAAATAGAAAGACACATTATCAAACAACTAAAAGATTAAACGAGTCCCAGCTGTTAGGAGGCTGAGACCAGAGACCCCACAAGCCTGTCTGTATAGCCCATGTGCTTTGGACAAGCCTATGGAAATAAAGAAGAGGGGAGAGCAGGATAGAGGACAAAGTTAGTCTGCTGACTTGAGTATTGAACAGAGATGAGCATGAAGGGGAAAGAGCTGGTTGGGGATAGAGAAACTGCATGCAGTCTCGCCTGATTGCTGGCTGCAGCCTTGCACCTGGATGCCTGTCCGTCAGGTCACAGAGGCCCAGTCTGTTGAGGGGAGGGATGCATCCTTCACAGGTCTGCTCATACATAAGAGTCGCACCTGGGGTAGGCCTTCAGGAGTCCAGTTTCGAATGCTTATCCTGCTCTTCGGCTGCACTTCTGGATGTCTAGGGTGTGCCACCCCACACAAGTGTGTGTTCTCCTATAGGCTCCCTCAACCAGGTGTCCGTCTCACGGAATATTGCATGGCTCTATCTAATTCAGATTTTTTCCAGTCTAGTTCTATGACACTTTTGGGGAGGAAATGGGGCCAGGACTAAACTGCTGACTCAGCAGAGGGTTTTGTTCGTTCTCTCTTTTCATGTGCTTGTGTGTAAGTATATACATGTACATACCAGTACCCTCAAAAGCCAGAAGAAGGCATCAGATCTCCTGGAGCCGGAATTACAGGTCATTGTGAGCCACCCATGGTGAGTGCTGGCAACCAAATTTGAGTCCTGGAAAAGCACCAAGTGCTCTTAACTGCTGAGCCATCTCTCCAGCTCCAAGAATCTTTTTAAAATGGTGTTCTGTGGCTGCTCTCATGGGTGCCAAGAGGAAAGGGTGTCCCCCAGTATCTCCCCTGTCATTGCCATAGGCACCTGTCTTAGTGTTGCTTTTGCTCTGATGAACGCTACAATCAAAGCAACTTGAAGAGGAGAAGGTTTATTTCACTCACAGTTTCATATAACTGTCCATCATCAAAAGCAGTGAGGGCAGGATCCTGGAGGCAGGAGCTGATGCAGAGGCCATGGAGGAGTGCTGCTTACTGGCTTGCTCCTCATGGCTTGTTCAGCCTGCTTTCTTACAGAACCCAGGACCACCAGCCCAGGGATGGCACGGTTGCTTGAATTTCTAATGGTCTTTTAATAAAAAACGCAGTACCAGATATTGGGGTAAATGCTGAAAGATCAGAGAGACAAAGGAACAAGCCGCTAAAGAAACTCCTCACCACTACCAAATCCTCAGGCCGAATGGAAGGCGAGATCCTGTCTCCAGGAATCCTCTGACTGAATTCCTCTGAGTCCTCAGCTGGAAGGGTCTAGTTCCTGTCTCCTCACACCTTCTGTCCCTTTCCCACCCAGCCATTTCACTTCCTTCCTGGTGCTGGGATTAAAGGTGTGTGCCACCATTGTCTGACTGTTTCTCTCCTAGTCTGAATCAATCTCATGTAGTCCAGGGTGGCTTTGAACTCACAGAGACCCAGACAGATCTTTGCCTCCCAATTAATCCCGATTGGATTAAAGGTGTGTGCCACCACTGCCTGGCCTCTGTTTAATCTAGTGACTTGTTCTGTTCTCTGATTTTCAGGCAAATTTTATTAGGGTACACAATATATCACCACATGGCACCATCCACAGTGGGCTGGGCCCTCCCCTGTCAATCACTAATTAAGAAAATTCCCTACAGGCGTGCCTACAGCCTGATCTTATGGATACGTTTTCTCAGCTGAGGCTCCCTCCTCTCAGACGACTCTAGCTTGTGTCAAGTTAACTTAAAACTAGCCAGCATAGCAACTTTCTTGTTCTCCCTTTTTTTCCTCTTTATGTATGTGTACACATTCGTGTGTGCACATGTACACGTGTATGCCTGTGGAAGCCAAAGTTTGATGTTGAGTGTCCTCCTCGATCACCCCATATCTGTCACTGAACCTGGAACCTAGTTAGGTAGACTGGACAGTAAAGCCTGGGGGTCTGAAGTCGGGTTCTGACGCCTACACAGTAAACCCTTCTTTGAGAGAGCCCTCTCTCTCCCTAGCTCCTAACAGTTTCTCATTTACGTCATTACTAGACTGGACAGTTTATGGGTGTTTACCCACCTCTTCTGATGATGTCACCCAGATGTCCTCAGTTGCTTCCTGCGACTCCAGCACACCATACCTGTATGTCACCCACCATCTTGGATCCTTAACTGAAATAGTTACCATTGTTAACTTACTTTGCATCAATAAAATGTGATCATAGGAAAAAGTTTTAGGAACCTTATGCAAGTTTATGCTTGTATCCCTAACAGGTGTTCCTGTAAAAATATTTGGAATCCTACCAAATAAAGAGGAAAGACGAATACTTTGGAAAATTCTGTTCGATCTGTATTCCTGCGAGTCTATATACAGATACGGACGAGTAGAGCTGAATCTGTTTGTTACTGAAAAACACTTCCAGGTGGGTTGTCAGTAGTGACTGGTGTTGCTACTTCGAGAAGGTATTGTAGAGGATGCTGAAGAGAAGGCTGTAGTCTTCTGAGGAACTTCAGCTGCATTTTCATTTGGGGCCCCTGACATGTGAGAGTTTAATTATTTTACAGTGTACAGTTCAGTGGCATTAAATATGTTTATACTGCACATCCAGTACTTGCGGTCTAGCTCCAACATTTTTTAGATATTCCACTGAGCACTTAACAACACGCACACGCACACACACACACACACCCCGCGCGCGCTCCCATTTCCTCAGGCTTTACCGACCATTGTCGCAGGAGCTTGGCTTCTCTCTGAGCTTGGCTTTGAGTCATACTACCTTTGTCCTTTTGTGGCTGGCGTACTGAACTTAGCTTGGTATCTTCAAGTTTCTCTGTGTTACCGTGTGTTGAAATTTCTTTCATTTTTTTTTCTTTTTTAGCTGAATATTATTCTCCTATATGGACTCACTAAAATTTATCTATTCATCTGTGAAAGAACACTTAGCTGCCTTCCCTTCTCAAATACTGTGACTAAAGCTGCCACACACACACACAAGTTCCCGCTCGCTCTCTGGTTGTGGCGGGGTGGTGTGCAGGTGGATTGTAATGGATTTGTAGTCAGCCTCTGATGCCATTGCTCAGGAGCCATCTACTTCTTTGAGTTTTTTTTTTTTTAACTTTTTTCTTTCTTTACCTCCATTTTCCTTCTTCATTGATCTACTGTTTTGAGAAGGGTCCCTCACTAGGACTTGTAGTTTGCTGTTTGCCTAGACTAGTTGGCCAGTAAGCCCCAGGGATCTGCCTGTCTCCGCCTCTCGCCGTGAGTTACAGGCCTGAGCTGCTGTGCTGGCTTTTCCGTGGGTGCTGAGGACCTCGCTCAGGTCCTCCTGTTTTTGTGGCGAGCACTGTACACTGAGCCGCCTCCCCAGCCCCTGCTTTCTGTGGCTTCGGTTCATATGTGTAGAACTAGCGTTGCTAGATCGTGTAGTGCTTCCAGTTAATGTTTTAAGGAAGTGCCATACTGCTTTTCTTGCTAGACACAATATTTTACTTTCCCAACAAAGTGCACAAGAATTCAGAGTTTTCCCCATCATACTTGTGTTTCTTTTTATTTTATTTTGTGAGGTTCTTTTTGTTTGTTTTGATTTGTTGCTGTTGTTGTTGTTTGCTTGCTTGATTGTTTTTCGAGACAGGGTTTTCTGTGTAACAGCCCTGGCTCTTCTGGACTTGCTTTGCTGGAACTCACAGAGATCCGCCTGCTTCTGCTTCTCAGGTTGTGGGATTAAAGGCGTGTGCCACCATATCCAGCTAATTTGTGTTTCTTGTTAGTGTGTGAGTGTGGGTACACACATGCCACATCATATGTGTGGAGGTCAAAGTTGTGTTCCAGAGATCGAACCCAAGTCAGCAAGCTTGGCCAGCTGCATCACCCCCCGGCCCTTTCTTTGTGTTTCTGATACCATCTCATAGCTGGATGAAGTAGTGTTTCAGTGTGTTAGTGTTTTCCTAATGGCTAGTTTTTGCTGAACATCTTCTTTGTTTTCTTACCAGTCATTGGTATATCATCAGTCCATCAAAATCTTGTGTCCTTTTTGGTTTCTCACCACCCTGACTGCTTTATCTTTGATAGAAGGGCACATCAGTGCTTCTTTCCATTGACAGTGGAATACATGTCCCGACAGAAACAGCAAAGGAGGTTGATTTTCTAGACAGTGGACACTGAAGAAAGCTAACCCAAACTCAATAGCTGCTTGATCATTTCACAATCATATTCCAAAAAAAAAAAGCAGGGATACTGAACAATAGAAAAAGAGCCCATTGGTTACCACCAGGTTCCTTCAGATGACCTTTGTTGTATAAGGATTAGTGCAGATGGACTGACATTATCTTGGCAAGTTGTGCCTGGCTTGTTTGGGAACTTTGGCTGTTCCTGATTTCTGGGAAAAACAAATCAACAACATTGGTTCACCTTAGTGGCTTGGAACTCAGGTCTGAGCGGCTCCACTTGGACTTGTAGTCTGCTCTTTGGGAGTCTGGTGCAGGGACAGCAGCCTCTGCTTTTCCCTTCTTAGTGAGAAGGCGTCCTGCAGCCATGAACAGTGCTGTTAGACTCGGCTAACGGTCCACAGCGCTTCCTGTGCGTGGGCTTTGCTGCAGTCTAATAGGCAGTGCCCATTTGTACATAAAGGAACCCTAGATAGGAATAATGGTGCAGGAAATGAGGGAATGTGTCCTTACCCAGATAGTAAATATTGGCGAGCCATGTAGAATGAGAGTAGAGAATCTCGATCCACATACCTACATACATGTCTACTCTAAATAAACAAAAAATGAGAACAAGGAGCGGAAGAATGCTCATCAGGTTGTAAGTTGGCCACAGTGGCCAAACCTGTGATCCAACTATTTAGGAGGCACTTAGTGGGTAGAGGAAGAAGGATCAGAATTCAAGGTCATCCTCCAATATATAGTTGGAGACCAGCTTGGGCTACATGAGAACAAAAATTTGTCTTGCAACTTCTTTAACATGAACTTTTCTATGAGATCTTTTCTCGGTGATTGATACCTTCCATTCACTGATGGTATCATCCTTAATGTCCAGCAAGAGTCGGCTTTGCTGGGCAGTGGTGGAGCACCCCTTTACCAGCACTCTGGAGACAAGAGGCAGACGGATCTCTGAGTTCGAGGCCAGCCTGGTCTACAGAGTGAGTTCCAGGACAGCCAGGGCCACACAGAGAAACCCTGTCTCAAAAAAAAAAAAAAATTAACAATTATTTTTTATTAAAAAAAAAAAAAACAGTGTGTGTGTTTGTGTGTGTACGTGTGTACACTTGCATTCACTCATGCTCATACACACCGTAGTTAGCCCTGTGGGAGTCAGGAAACAACTTGGAGGTGTTTTTTCCTTCCACCATGTTGGTCCCAGGGATTGGACTCAGGTCATCAGGCTTGGTGACCAGCACCATCTTATCCTCAGCCATAACAACTCTTGATACACAACTTTGTAGCTCACCTAATGTAGAATTCTAGCATACTTCTCTTTTCCCATAGTCCATGCTGTTCTGTTATGTTGTTGGATCCATAGTGTATGAATTGTTTCTGTCTTAATTGTGCCTGTGGCTAAATGATGAGTTTTTCCTATTTGTGTTTGGTTTTAGTTTTTGAAACAGTCTTGCTCTATAACCTGGGCTGGGTATGGAACTCACTATGTAGCCCAGGCTAGCCTTGAACTCAGAAGAATCCTATCTTAGTCTCCCTAGTGCTGACATTACAAGGTGTTTGCTACCATGTCTGGTCATTATACATTTTTTATTTAGTTTTTCTTAAGTAAGATATACCCCTGAAATGCCACCTTATTAAGAGTGATACGTCTGTATACCATGTGCATGTAGTTCCTGAGGAGGTAAAACAAAGGGCATCGGATCCTCTGGGTCTGGAGTTACAGACAGTGGTTGTGACATGTCACGTGGTTGCTGAGAACTGAACCTGGGTCGTCTGGAGGAGCATCCCGTGCTCTTAACTGCTGAGCCATCGTTCTGGCCTGCAGTTTTGTTTTGTTCATATTTTTAATTAGATGTGTGTGCATGTACTTGACAAAGGCTAGAAGGTGTTGGAGCTAGAGTTACAGGCCTAACAATTCTTGATGCACAATTTAAATAGCTCACAATCTTGAGCTCTGAGTCTCCTTTTGTCTGTGCTAGGAACCAAATTCCAGTCAGGAAGAGCAACAAGTGTTCTTAACCAGCCCAGCCCATACAGTCAGCTTTATCTGTTTATTATATGTTTTCAAAAAGGAAAACTCTACTTGGAAATACTTATGGCTAATGTTTTGTACTTAGTTCTCACCTTTTTGGTTTGTTGAGATGGGGACTCTGTTATATAGTCCTGTCTGTCTTGGAAGTCAGAGATCCACCTGCCTCTGCCTACTGAGAACTGAGTTTAAAGGCATGTGCCACCACACCTGGCCAATTCTCATTTTTTAATTTAAATTTCTGGATGCTATTAAGATGTTAAAGGTAAGATCCAACATATGATACTGATTATGAATCTATGTAACATAATTTTCTCTGTTTCTTTTTTCCACTAGAGACTAATAGCAACTCCTAAAAGGCCAGACTTGTATCATGTGTTGAGTGTGCTTTGGCAAGTGGCTTGTGATATTAAGTTTATTCAAATGGTGAGTAAAGTCTCAGATGCCAGGAGAATTTTCTTACTCAGATGCTTATAAGCACAGACCATGCACTAAAGGTTAATTTAAAAGATTAATTTATTAATTCATTCTTTTCCAACTTGTTTAGTTTTGTTTTATTTTGACATAGGGTGTCACTATATAGCCCTACCTGGCCTCGAACTCCTTATGTAGATCAGGATGGCCTTGAATCACAGAGATTATCCTACCTCTGCATCCTGAGTTCTAGGATTAAGGTGTTTGCTGTTGCCAGTTCTTGAAGGGAGATTAATGTTGACACTTGTTTGGCACCTTTTGAAGGGTTTTTATGAGAGAAGGGTAAGAAGATATTTGATCGAGAGACCTAGTTGACGAGAAGAAAGACAGAAACACAGGATAGCTTCAGGAGAGCCTGTATCAATACCCTACAGCCTCTTCCATTTATTCAAAAGGGTTTCTTATAACAATGCCAAGGGGCGGGGGCAAAAGATCTCCCCCTTGCTAGATCAAAGCACACCACACAGCCAAGTGCAGACCCTTCCAAACACCTGGTAACCCCACCGGTGGTCAAATCATTCCCTTATGTAGCTCTGCTGGGTAAAGCAAGCCCAGATTCTCAGACCCGAGTAAGTTCTCACTAGGAAACCTCTGTGGGTCTCCGCAGCACCTTTTTCTCTAATCATAAAAGTAATATTTGAGACAGTGCTCAAATAGCTCGTGATAAAACTAGGAAACTTGCTGGTAGTGGTAGTGGTGCATGACTTTAATTCCAGCACTGGGGAGGCAGAGGCAGGCGAATCTCTGTGAGTTCAAGGCCAGCCTGGTTTACAGAGCTAATTCTGGGATAGCCAAGCCTATACAAAGAAGCCCTGTCTTGAAAAACAAACAAACAACTAGAAAACTTGGTTTATTTGAGACATGCTCTCCAGAAGGGAAATTTTGTGAACCAGTACTGTAGTTCTATAGCCCAGACATCACCAGTGGCAGAGATGACACACTTCTGTTTTCTGTCTGCCTATGCTTCGCTTTCTTTAGTATAGTGGATATTACATTCTTTGTTTTGTGAGACAGGATTTCATTATGTAACCCAGGCTCACTCACTTTAGACTTTATCCTCCTGTCTTAGCTACCTTGAGTGCTAGGATTGTATGTGTACCACCACCTGTCACAAGATATACTGTTTGAATACTGTAGTTCAAATACTTAGTCATTGTTAACACTTAATTAGCAATGCTAGATATGATTCGAAGTGTTTTTTGTTTTTGTTTGTTTGTTTTATATATAATATATATATATATATATATATATATATATATTTTTTTTTTTTTTGGTTTTTCGAGACAGGGTTTCTCTGTGTAGCTTTGCGCCTTTCCTGGAACTCACTTTGGTATACCAGGTTGGCCTCGAACTCACAGAGATCCACCTGCCTCTGCCTCCTGAGTGCTGGGATTAAAGGCATGTGCCACCACCTCCCAGCTGATTTGAAGTGTTTATCCTTTTATTTGCGTGGGGTTTTTGGATTTGAACACAGAAACAGTGCTCAAATAGAGAGCTACAGCCCTAGCCCCTGGGTATGGTTTGTCTTTGGTTTTGTTTTGTTTGCAGGGTGGGGTAGACTGGGTCTGATATAGCCCAGGCTACCTCTACCTCCCAAGTACTAGGATTATAACTATACACCACCACACTGAGATTCGCATAGGTAGGTTTTTGTTTGTTTGTTTGTTTTATGGTAATAATAACTTGAAGCATTTTGACTAAAGAGAACTAACACAATTGAGGAGCCTTAGGCCTCATTTGAGATATATGTAAACTAAAGAATGTCCTGGGGTTGAAGAGATGTCTCAGTTGGTAAAGTGACTACAGTGTTAGCATGAGGGCCTGAGTTCAGTTCCCAGTAGCCATGTGAAAAAGAGCCCACGCCTCTAATCCCAGGGCTTGGGGAGGCAGAGACAGGAGCATCTTTGGGACTTGCTGGCCAGCTAGAGTCCATAAGATCCAGGTTCAGTGAGAAACCGTTACTTAACAACGGGAGAATGATAGAGTGAAACACCTGGAAAACAGCCTCCAACCTTCACACACGTCCATGTGCACATGTCCCACATAGAACTTCAGAAAGAAAGAACTGTCTTGTCTGTTTTTCCTCCTCCAGGAACCTTGGTCCTCATTTAGTGTGTATCCCGAAAATGGGCACTTAGAGAAGTCAAAGCTTCCGGTAAGAACAAATGATGCTGCCATTCCTGTTTATCACATTTATTTTCTTTAAGATTGCCTTCAGAGGCTGGAGAGAAAGAAAAAAAAATTATCTTTTCTGAATTAACCTTTTCAGTAATAAAATTATACATATATATGTGTGCACACACAGTAAATAAATGCATGTTTAGAAAAAGATAAGGAAGCCGGGCAGCAGTGGCGCACGCCTTTAATTCCAGAACTCTGGAGGCAGAGCCAGGCAGATCTCTGAGTTTGAGGCCAGCCTGATCTACAGAGCGAGATCCAGGACAGGCACCAAAACTACACAGAGAAACCGCCTGGAAAAACCAAAAAAAGAAAAAGATAAGGAAAAGGCTAGTCAGTAATCCTTGTGTGTTCTTGGGTCTGCTGGTGGCGTCCTTGAACACACAGGAACTCGTTTCCTGTTGGTGTGTCTGAGCTCTGATTTCACTGTAGTCACGAGGCAATCAATACACTTGAGCTTTCTGGGTCAGATAAAGGAGTGTCTGGGCTTCCAGCCCAGTGGTGGGAAGTGGTTTTCAGGCACACATTGGGTTTGCCCCCCGACTGAGGAATGGACTAGGACCCTCCCATTGCCTCTTTCATGGCAAATGTGAGCAACGTTGCTCTCTGTCACATACAGAATGAAAACCTCCTCCTTCTAGGTTACTTTCTGTCAGAACTCTGACGTGGCCCGCGGTACAGTGTGGAGCCTTCAGTAAGCAAACCAGGGACGTGTGGGGATGTGCAGCCAGTGGCTTGAAGGAGTCAGGGTCGAGGCTCAGTTCTTCTCCCTGGTAATGGGTATGACTGACAAAAGTTACTTTCTCTTCTGTCTAGGACTCACTAGACTCAATGAAACAAAACCTATATTTTATTCAAATGACTCCTCGTAGAAGTTTATTTACAGAAAACTTAAGTCCCTTGAATTATGATACTTTTTTCCACATGGTGAAGCACTGCTTTGGGAAGCGCAGTGCTCCAATTATACAGCATTTACGGTAAGTAGAAATTCACATGATAAAAGGAGTGATTTAATGTGACTGTCTCCTGTGTGACAAGGTGGGGTTTCACATCTTGAGTTAGAGTAAGGTGTGCCCGTGTTAGAAATACGTTGCCTGTTAAAATTACCTCCTGGACTGGAGAGAGGGTTGAGAAGCAGTTCACAAATGCCTGTCATTCCAGTTCCGGGGGACCAGCACCCCCGCTTTGCCTCCATGGGCACCACACAGGCAGCAGGCACACACTGCTGTATGTATGCCATTCCATACGAGTTATAAAGAAGTCAATAAGAGCACCCTTCTCTCTGCTGTGCCTCGTTGTCCTCGCCTCCCTCTGACCACCTGTTTTCGTCTTTAAGCGGCAAAACCTAGGCTGCTCGAAGGCTGTTTTAGCTCTGTTCGGTCTGTATTTGTTCTGTTTTTATGTGTGTTCACACGTGGACTGTTCTGGGTTCCTGTGGAGGGCAACATTTGCGTCATCCCCCTGGAACTGGAGTTACGGAGCTGCTTGACATAGGTGCTGAGAACTGAGCTCAGGCCCCCAAGAAGAGCAGCGAGCGCTCTTACCACAGCCAGTGTGGCGCCTTCTCCATCCAGCTTTGTAACTGGCAGCCCTCAGTATTGTCAGAAGATGGAAAAAGTGTGAAAATGGTCATTTTAATGAATCGTCATTTGCCATATAACCTTAATGGGACTGTTGACTAGAAATACTTATTTTTAGTTAATTTATTTGTTTAGTTATTTGTTTTGAGATTGGTTTTATGTAGCCCAGGCTAGCTTAACTTTCTGTAGAGTCAGAGATGAACTTTTGACCCTCTGGCCTTTACTTTCCAAGTAACAGGATTAGAGCCCTGCCACACTATTTACATGAAACGGTAAGTCCATCATCTCAGCTCAGGACCTTGGGGCAGGAGAATCAGTCACATGAGCTCAAGGCCTTTATCGTAAGTTCCAGACCAGACTGAGATACAGAGTGAAACTATCTTTTAAAAAAACCTCACACACATGGTGGTACATGCCTTTAATCCCAGTACTTGGGAGGCAGAGGCAGGTGGAACTCTGAATTGAGGCTAGTCTGGTCTACATAGTGAGTTCCAGACCAGTCAGGGCTATGTGGTGAGACCCTATCAAGAAATAAAAAAGATTAAAAAAAAACTAGAATGTAGCTGGAGGGCTTCTCTCCAGGTTCCCCAAGCCCCGCAGTCCCACAATCCACTTATAAAATAATCACTCAGACGCTTATATCACTTATAAACTGTATGGCCCTGGCAGGCTTCTTGCTAACTGTTCTTTTATCTTAAATTAACCCATTTCTATAAATCTATACCTTGCCACGTGGCTGGTGGCTTACCAGAGTCTCTACATGCTGCTTCTCCTGGCGGTGGCTGCAGTGTCTCTCTTTCAGCCTTCCGCTTCCCAGAATTCTCCTCTCTCCTTGTCCCACCTACCTCCTGCCTGGTCATTGGCCATCAGTGTTTTATTTATATAGAACAATATCCACAGCACTTCCCCTTTTTTCTTTTTTTTAAAAAGGAAGGTTTTAACTTTAACATGGTAAAATTACATATAACAAAACAATTACCGAGCAAGAATTATAGTTACAATATTAAAGAAGATGTCCTATCTATCTTATATTTGTGAGTTTAAGGTTTTATATCTAACTTATCTTTTATCATAACTGAGGAAATTACAACTATCTAGTTTTCAACCACATCAAAGACCTGAGAAGGAACATAATGGTACCTGAGAAATGGTAGACGGATGCAAGCAACTTCGGGAATCTTGCAAGAGTAGACCAAGACAGCTGGCAGCCTGGACAGTCACCTGATGTTTCTCAGCATTGTTGGTGCATTCAAATTGGCTACAGGCCTAGAGTATCTGACAGACCATTTTCAGAAGCAGGAATTCTGAGAGACCATCTTACCCTGTCTTGGCAGAGTACAGTGGTCGCTTTCCTTGTGTCCCGCTTGTCCAGAAAGGACAGCATTGTATTTGTACTGTCAGCCGTCAAGGCAAGGGCAGTTCTTTGCCCAGTAGGCCATTTTGTGCCAAAAAGACAAACTTCCAAATGGAAATGTCTTAGAAGCCCAACATTCTCTCGGGATCAATTGGTGCAGCCAGGAGCAATTGTGTCTCACATCAACAGAATTTTAAGTTATTTAAATGCCATATTCTCTAGGTCTATGAAGTGTTTGAAGATTACCTATCTATCTGAAATATATCTATGTATACCTAGAAGACTTAACTAACATGGCTACAAATATGATTATCATAGATGACTGATTATTAATCTATTTTTAATGATCCATTACAATTTTAAATGAGTTAAACATAATACCTCAAACAAGAATAGAAATATATATATACAGTATAACAAAATTAACTTTAAGTTTGTATTAATAAACTAAAATTTTTACCAATGTAAAACATTTTAAACATAAACTAAAATCTATACCAATGTAAAACATTTTAAACAAGTTGTTCTTTAAAAGTAGGTTCATTAATCTACCCTTTTATCTTATCATCTCCATATCCTCCTATATATCTATATTATATCCCCTTTTCTTTTTTAGAAAGAGATCACATTTATAATCAACCTGTTTTAAATAAAAATATTGGTTTCTCTCTGTCCCACACCAGAGGGCTCTTCTGATTTGGGACACAAGAATCTCTTAACCATTTTTTTTTTTTTAAAGCAATATGTCTGGGTTTAGAGGGGAGTGAGCCAATTCCACCTCTAAAGCCAGCTTGGTATATTTGGGAATTTGGGCGTAGCATGTCTTACTACTTCCTGCTGGAGGGGGGCGCTGTATCTTATGGGGACGCAAAGAAAATTTTAGACCTATGGGGTAGTCCGTGAGGCTGTATTGTGTGAACCAGTTGCCTTGAAACCGCTCTGGATGTTGGATCATCTGGGCCATGGTGTCATCGGAGACCTTTCAGGGGGTCTTGGCTGGTGAAACCTGATGTATCTTAATCTGGAACAAATCCATAGCCTCTGGCTTTCTGTGGAAACAAAAGCAGAACCTCTTTTCCAAAGCAACATATCCTTAAATCCAAATTTTGAAGTCAAGTTACCTTTAAAATATACATATTGGTTTAATTCAGCATCTTTTTTGATCAAATGTTTTTTTTGCAGTTAAAAATCCCAAAGACAACACAATCCAGATTGTCTGTGTAATATTCATCTTTACGTGTCTTTTTACATTAATTTTTTGTCTCTTTCAAGCCTACGTATATTTTACACACATTGTAAACGATGTTATCTGAATCAGTCTTTTTGTGAGCCTATTGCTTTAAACTGCATCCTTCTAAGCCTGAAACAGCGCTGTGGCTGCTGGCTCCGCCCACTTCAGCTTCCCAACATGGCAGTGGTACGTTTTCCGCCAGCTCTGGGAGTCATCAAGTCTCAGAAATAGTGGGTCTAAGCTTTTATCAAAGCAGCATGTAGCCCAGAAACCTTTTTTTAAAAAAATACTAGTAAAGACTAAATCTACTACACAGCATAATGTGCCTCTGGCAGACCCCTCATTCCCGCCATACTGCCGGTCAAACGCACTCGCCAGGAACCCGCCAGTGTTCAAACCTGCGTTTTGCGGCGTCTAGCTGCTCATATGAGACAAGAAGCAGGAACCTGGTTTTGGCTCTGTTTAGAATTGGTTATTAAATATTCTCAGGTTTAAGGTGGAAACTCGAGCCGTTGGGTGCCATTTGTAGCTGGAGGGCTTCTCTCCAGGTTCCCCAAGCCCCGCAGTCCACAATCCACTTATAAAATAATCACTCAGACGCTTATATCACTTATAAACTGTATGGCCCTGGCAGGCTTCTTGCTAACTGTTCTTTTATCTTAAATTAACCCATTTCTATAAATCTATACCTTGCCACGTGGCTGGTGGCTTACCAGAGTCTCTACATGCTGCTTCTCCTGGCGGTGGCTGCAGTGTCTCTCTTTCAGCCTTCCGCTTCCCAGAATTCTCCTCTCTCCTTGTCCCACCTACCTCCTGCCTGGTCATTGGCCATCAGTGTTTTATTTATATAGAACAATATCCACAGCACTAGAATGTTTGTGAGAATTGATTGCACCACTTTAAACTTATCGGTGGTTAGCTCTAAAATTCTAGGAATGACTTCCCAGTCTCCTGAGTGCTGAGATTGTAGGCTTAACATTTATTTTATGTAAATATTTCTTATCCATACCCAGTATGGTAGTACATACCTATAATCGCAGTACTTGGGAGGTAAGGTAGGAGTTCAAAGTCATCTCTGCACAGGGAGTTTCCATTTTAATTGATTTTAGGAGACAGCTCTCTTAGATTTAGCTGGCAGTTGTTGTGAAAGGGAGTTAAACATGTTTACTTGCTTTTCCTTTGCAGTTCACTGAGTACAGTTGAACCAATTGAAATACTGAGGCGGGTGAGAATAAGGCCTGGATGGACAATACTTAAACTGTATCCTCAAGACTTCAAAAGACTTTTTGAAACTATCGAGAGTTCTGAAGAGTCTCTCTTCAAATGGGTCTATGATAGCAGCTTGGAGGACATTATGGTCTAGGAAAACAATCTACAAGCCATGAACTGGAGCTGTTTATTTATTTATTTGGAAATTAGGAGACAAATGAAAACTGAATTTCAAGAAGTTCATGCACTTTCAACAGAAGAGAAACTGCCCTTGTTTGACACAAATGAGGCAAATAATTTCTTCTGAAGTTGATGCCTTTGATACACTTTTTTATTCAAAATTGAATAAAATGGAAAGTGTCGGTTCGATCAGATTAAATTTGTTTTATTTTAAATTACTGTCTGCTGTAGATCAGTGTTAGAACACATACCTAGTATGTGCTCCCCAGCACAGGAAATTAAAAAAAAAACAAAACTGTATTTACTGTAAAGGTCCGTAGGTATTTTTTTTTTCTTTTTGGTTTTTCGAGACAGGGTTTCTCTGTGTAGCTTTTGCGCCTTTCCCGGAGCTCACTTGGTAGCCCAGGCTGGCCTCGAACTCACAGAGATCCTCCTGGCTCTGCCTCCCGAGTGCTGGGATTAAAGGCGTGCGCCACCACCGCCCGGCGTCAGTTGTAGTTTTGTTTACTTTCTTAAAAGCCATTTGGCCAAACATCTTTAAATCCCACAGCTTTCTCCATTGCCACCTGCTCCCATCTTCCTCCAGTTTCTGTACTGTTAACCTGAGAAAATAAACTGATTGCCCCGGCATGGTGGTGCAAGGCCAGGGACCTGGAAAGTAGAGAACCCATCAGTTCAGTTAAACCATATAGTGAGTATGAGGCCAGTTTGGGCTAATAAGAGCCCTTGTCAAACAAAACAATTTAAACTTTCTTCAGAAAGGGATTAGTTTATCGTTCAGTATGTTGAAATGGATTATCAGGCACTATACAATGTAAATGTTTAAATTTTAGTATGGTTTTAAACATTTTAAGAAATAAAGTTTTTACATAATATTTTATAATTTTTTGCTTCTAAATACATAAATGAAATATTAAATTGATCCCAAATGTATTTACCTTAGTTGTATCATATGTAGTCAGTGCTTTCAGGGAGTGGTTCTGTCTGTAACTGAAACTCGAGAGCAAAGTGCAGTGGTGTGCCTCTGCAGCTGCGGCGGTGCTGAGGTGGGAGGGTTGAGCCTGAGTGGTGATGGGGCCAGGGGCAGGTGGAGGAGCATTTATATCTAATCTTTATCAATAAAAACTCAGGGTCAGATACCACGGTAAGAACCTGAAAGATCAGAGAAGTGGCCAATGACCTTTCTTTCTCGTTCCTCAATCTGAAAAGGACCAAGATCTTCTCTAAGCCCTGCTCTACTACTTCCTTTGTCTCTTTGTCTGTCTTCAGTACTCCAAAACCTCTATGGTTGATTTTGATCAGCTAATAGCTAGCTAGCTACACCCTCTGATTCAAAGCAAACTTTATTGCCACACTCAGGAACGTCAGAAGGCAATCAAAGTATCACACATTTTCCTCTTTTCGTCTAAATAAAAAGGGAAGGTTTTTAACTCTGATACAGAAAAACTATATACAGTAAAAACAATTATCAGATAAGAATTACATTCACACTGTCCAGTTCATTTGCATTTGGCAAATTCAGAGAATATACTCCATTATCTATTCTGTTTTGGTGAGCTGAAAGTTTGGTACCTAATCCATTTTCAATCCTAATTTGTATTATCAACCTAAAACTATTATTTTTATACCTCAAAACATTTTCTTAGATAAACAATTTGCGCTTTTATGTCTCTCAACCTTATATACTTTACATCTCTTTTGTGAGTTTCTTTTCTGAATTTGTTAACAAGGAAAACTATAACTATCTAGTCTTCAACCTCATCAAACACCTAAGAAGGATATACAATTACCTGATTAAACAGGAAGTGCAGAGCAAACAGCTTCCAAAACTATAGAAATGACAGAAACAGCTGAGTGCCTAGACAGTCACCCAAGGTTCCTCTACAATGTTGGGGCATCCATCTTTAGCCTACAGGCCCAGAATTGACAAACATTTCTGTGAAGCAGGAATTTTAAAGGACTGGCCTGCCTTGTCTTGGCAAAGTTTGGCAGTTGAGTTCCTTTGTGTCCTGCTTGTTCAGTGTGGACAGCATACTGTCAGCAGTCGAAGCAAGAGCAGTTTCTTGCCCAGTGGCTAGCTTTGCCACATTTAAAGCAAATTCCATATGGAGGTTCTTCAATGCCCATCATCTTCTCTGAAGTAGATTGGCACTTCCAGGAGCAGATATGTCTCACTGTCATGAAAAGCCTTACATTGTTAAAACATCTTAAATGCCATATTCTGTAGATCTCTGAAGTGATTCAAGACTACCTGTCTATCTAAAATATATGTGTTTAACTTTGAAAACATACCTAACATGACCACAAGTTTGATTGTTATAGGTGACTAACTACTAATCTACATTTCTTAATTACCCTAAACAGTTTGTAATATAGCTTTCAAGGACTAGAATTTTTTTTTTTTTTTTTTTTTTTGGTTTTTCGAGACAGGGTTTCTCTGTGTAGCTTTGCGCCTTTCCCGGAACTCACTTGGTAGCCCAGGCTGGCCTCGAACTCACAGAGATCCACCTGCCTCTGCCTCCCGAGTGCTGGGATTAAAGGCTTGCGCCACCACCGCCCGGTCTCAAGGACTAGAATTTTACATTATATTTTTAAATCAACTGCATAGGTACAGTACCTTAAACAGGAGTAGAAACATATATACAATATGTTGTAACAAAAGTTACCTTAAATTTGTATCAATATACAAAAATCCATATCAATGTAAAATATTTGAGACTTTCCAGTTATACTTTCCAGTTTAAAAGTAGATTCAATAATCTACCCTTTTATCTTTTTTTTTTTTTTTTTTTTTTTTTTTAAGTATGCTTCCCTTTTAATTCAACATGCTGTTTAAAACTTGAAGTAAAAACCAATATAAATGTCTCCCACCGCCCCGATGTCCCTCGGAGTCCACTTCACCCGCTCTGCTTGGCCGCCAGCCTCTTGTCTCTCTCTTCGGCGATGGTGAGGCGGATTCCTTTTCCTCGGGGAAGAGAGATCCACGGCTTGTTGCCCTTCCCGATCACGAAGATGTTGGAGAGGCGGGTGGCAAAGCCGTTGCCGTTGGCATCCTTCACGTGGAGCACGTCGAACGAGCCGGGGTGGCGCTCCCGGTTGGTGATGACGCCGATGTGCCCCAGGTTGGCGCCTCCGGTCACCATACACAGGTTGCCGGTATCGAACTTGATGGCGTCGGTGATCTTGCCGGTGTCCAGCGAGATCTGCACGGTGTCGTTGACCTTGATGAGCGGGTCGGGGTAGCGGATGGATGGTGCCCGCGTCCTGCGTCACGAGGTGCGGGATGCCCTTGGTGCCCACGAAGACCTTGCGCACCTTGCACAGCTTGTACTTGGCCTCCTCGGGCGTGATGCGGTGCACGGCGAAGCGGCCCTTGGTGTCGTAGACCAGGCGGAAGTTCTCCCCGCTCTTGTCGATGCTGATGACATCCATGAAGCCGGCTGGGTAGGCCACATCGGTTCTGACCTTGCCGTCGACCTTGATGAGGCGCTGCATGCAGATCTTCTTCACCTCGTCGCCCGTGAGGGCGTACTTGAGTCTGTTCCTCAGGAAGATGCTCAGTGGCAGGCACTTGCGCAGGCGGTGCGGGCCGGCGGACGGCCGGGGCGCGAACACGCCGGTCAGCTTGTCCAGCATCCAGTGACGCGGGGCAGCCACGCGCTTCAGGTGTTTCTTCGGGCCGCGAGCCATGGCGGAGGAGCGAACAGAAGCATGGCCTTCTCCTTCGCAGAGCACAGGCGGAGTCCCCTTTTATCTTATTATTCCTTTATCCCCCCCTTTTTTTCTTTTCATCTCCTAACCCTCCCCCTCTTTTTTCAACACTAGATAGGAAGGAAAGAATGATAGAGGAAAGGAAAAGAAAGAAATCTCTTAATCTAACCTTTGATTAGTGTCCTCCCTAACCATGACCAATAACAACTTACAACCAGCCCCTAAACAATAACAAACATCCACACTCACAGAACAACCAAAATCCTCCCACGCCATCTCTCCAGAATGAAAACTACTACCTATTGTCTGGGGGTGACAGCATCTTTAGAGGACCCTGATAAAATTGGGATAATGGCCAAGTCCTGGGAAGCTAAATATATGATTTGTTGTCCAGTCTGTGTGATGGGAAAGTGCTGGGCTTAACTGAAGTCCCAACTGGTGTATGCGGCTGGACCGCCTCAGCTAGCCATCTAGAAATTGTCCTGAGCAGTCTAGTGTGAAGCTGATCTTTGGGTGATGTTTGTCAGCTTAGTGGTGTTACCACAATCCAGGTGGATTTGTCATTGTAGGGCCCCATTGTCTTCTTGAAGACCTCAAAGTGCTAGGAATGGTCATGGTTCACTGCAGAAAACATAAACATTTTAAATGCCATATTCAGCAGATGCTGTGGGATGATCCCTTTCTACATTATAAATATGTATTATTCTCATTTTCTTATAAAATGCTAATTGGCCAGTAGCCAGGCAGGAAGTTAGGTGGGACAATTGATCTGAGGACTGGAATGAAGAAGGGCGGAGTCAAAGGAGACAGGAGCCAACTGCCCAAGAAGCAAGATGCCAGAGGACCAGTAAAGCCACGGATTAAGTGGCAAGACATAGATTAATAGAAATAGATTAATTTGAATGTAAGAGCGAGTTAGTAACAAGCCTGAGCTATAGGTCAAGCATTCTGTAATTAATATAAGCTTTTATGTGCTTATTTGGGACCTGGCATTTGGAACAAAAGGCTCCTTTTCCATTTACAAGCAGATCTCCAAAAGGCTAAAAGGCCATAATCCATCAAGTATACCCGGGGTACAAACTTAGTTCCTAGTTACATACATGCTTCAGACTCAAACCTGAAAACACATACAGAAAGCTATATGAAGCTTATTTCCAGACTTACTTAGTACTCCATATGATCACTAATATCATGACAGAAAGTTTATATATACATAATTTTATTTTGAGATAATTATACCTTAAGAAAAATTTGGGGACTGAAGAGATGGCTCAGTGGCTAAGAGCACTGGCTGCTCCTCCATAGGACCAGGTTTTAATTCCCAGCACCCACGAGGCAGCTCATAACTGTCTGTAACTCCAGAGGACGTGACATCCATGGCAAACACCAATTCCCATAAAGTAAAAATAAATAATTTTTTTTTAAAGAAAACTTTAAAGAATCAAATGAAAACCGAAGGATTAGGAGATGAGTGTCAATAGACTACTTCCTTATTTTGGGTTTCTTCTGTCCCGAACCAGATGACTCTGCTGATATGAGACAAAGATTTTGGATTTTCCTCCAATGAGTATGTGTGGGTTTAGAGGAGAGCCACGCCCCAACTCCAAAGGCAACTTTAACTTTTAATTGAATTGGGGCCACAAAAGGACCATTTGCATTTTGTGCCTGTAATCTCTCAGCAAGGCAGGTGCTTTCGTCAGGTGACTGCTGCTGCGATGAAACACCATAACCAAAAGCAAGTTGGGGAGGAAAGGGTTCATTTGGCTGACACTTCCACGTAGTCCATCACTGAAGGAAGTCAGGACAGGAACTCAAGCAGGGCAGGAACCTGGAGACAGGAGCTGATGCAGAGGCCATGGGGGGAGGTGCTGCTTACCGGCTTGCTCCTCATGGTTTGCTCAGCCCGCTTTCTTATAGAGCCCAGGACCACCAGTCCAGGGATGGCACCACACACAATAGCGTGGACCCTCCCCCATCAATCACTAATTAAGAAAATGCCTCACAGACAGCTTTTTTTTTCTTTCTTTTTCTTTTTTTTTTTTTTTTTTTTGAGACAGGGTTTCTCTGTGTAGCTTTGCACCTTTCCTAGAACTCACTCTGTAGCCCAGGCTGGCCTCGAACTCACAGAGATCCACCTGGCTCTGCCTCCCTAGTGCTGGGATTAAAGGTGTGTGCCACCACCGCCTGGCCCGACAGATTTTATGGGGGAATTTTTCTTCATTGAGGCTCCCTCCTTTCAGATGACTCTAGCTTGTGTCAAGTTGACATAAAACTAGCCAGCATAGTAGGTAAGCCTAGAAATAGTTTGACAACCTGGGTTCCTGCTTGGCTAGAGCTACACACATGCACTTTTCCCAAAAATGCTCTCAGCAGCTAGAGAGACCTACTTACATTGCTGTGCACATGCACACCTCTCCAAACAAAGCAACAGGTTGCTCTGACCTTCTCCTAGCTGCCTGTTGGTGTTGGCAGCCTTTGGAAGGTGGGCCCTCGTAGAAGGAAGTTAAGTCATTGGAAGTGTGCCCTCAAAGAGGATGTTGGGATTCTGGTCCATTCTCTTGTTCTCTTTCACTTCCTGGCTACAATGAAGTTAGGACTTCCTCTGACCTTTGCCTCCTAAGTGCTGGAATTACAAGTGTGTTATGTCATGCCCTGTTTATTTGTGAAATTCTAAAGCTTCTAGACAAGAAAGTTTTTCCTTGGCCCTCTGTCTAAGAAAAAGCTGGAGAGTGAAAATGAATGTAGGAGAAGCTGATACAGAAAAGTAAAGGGAGAGAGAGAGAGAGAGAGAGAGAGAGAGAGAGAGAGAGAGAGAGAGAGAGAGAGACTGAGCATGGCATGGGCTTTTGAAACCTCAGAGCCCACCCCCAGTGACACACCTCCTCCAACAAGACCACACCCACTACAACAAGGCCACTCTTCCCACTCCTTCCCAAACAGTTCCACTAACTGGGGCCCAAGCCTGCAAACATATGAGCCTAGCACAGGTTTACATTTTTAAATCCCTGTAAGAAGAGAGTAACTGGGACTAGAGAAATGGCTTGGTAAGGAGCACTGGCTGCTCCTCCATAGGATCCAGGTTCAATTCCCGGCACCCACATGGTGGCTCTGTAACTCCAGTCCCACAGGATCCAATGCCCTCTTCTTACCTCAGAAGACACTGCACACACATGGCACACAGATATATGTGTGAGGCAAAACACTCTCCCATAATAAAAGTAAATTAAATGTTTAAAAAGTTTTAAAAAGAGAGTAAAAAAGAGAATAATTACTGAAATTAGCATGACTGATGACTTTTAAGCTAGAAAACTGAACCTTAGTATTATTATAAAATGAAGACTCTGGTGTTCATGTGCAGTAAATATTGTAAAATTTGAAGAAAATATTTTAGCTTCCGGAGAAGGTATATCAAAAAGTTTTAAAATAATTCAGTAATTCTTGGTTAACTGTTCACTCAGTTTATTACTCAAATTGCTGGTTGATTCTATATTAAACATTTATTGCTACTATTTAATTTACCTCTTGCTAATAAAATAGTGCATTAAACTTACAATTAGGGTTTATGGGGTGCTGTGGGATGTCTTTCTGTATGCTGTGAATATGTGTGGCTCCCATTGGATAATAGATAAAGCTGCTTTGGCCAATGGCAAGAAAGCTTACAGCCAGGCGGGAAATCCAAGTAGAGATACAGAGAGAAGAAAGGCAGAATTGGGAGAGATGCCAGCCACCACTGACAAAGGAGCAACAAGATGCCAGCAGATCGATAACATAAAGGTGGCACACGCCTTTAATCCCAGCACTAGGGAGGCAGCGGCAGGCGGATCTCTGTGAGTTCCAGGAAAGAAGCAAAGCTACACAGAGAAACCCTGTCTCTAAAAAACAAAAAAACAAACAATAATCTACTCCCAGCCTCTTGGGTGGGAAAACAGGTATTTTTATCTCCTCTACTGAGAAGAAGCCCCTCTTTTTTTTTTTAACATTCCTGGTGTCCCTATTGATCTGTGGGCACAAGGACCTTTGTGTCCCCAACAATTAAGTACACACATTTCATTGTCTGTCCAGTCCCTCTGTGCGTTTCCCTAACTTTTCATTGTTTTGAACAGAAACTCCACCCCTGTTTGCTGCTTTCGTGACCCTCCTCCCTCTGTCCCGGCTCCCACCCCAAGTGCCATTGTACTAGGTCTTTGCATTTGTCTGGCCTGCCTCCTCACACTTGTCCTTTGCATCCGATGTATTTTACCTTGCATCATGTTTTCAAGGCTTCTCTTTCATGCCACGTATGTTGGGATTTCATCACTTACAATTTCATTACGTTTATTTTTGTGTGAGAGACTGTGTATGGGGGCCACAGGACCTTCTTGTGGCAAGTCGGTTCTCTCTACTCTGTGGGTCTCGGGGACAGCACACAGGCAGTCAGAATCGGCTGTAAGCGCTTTACCTGCTGAGTTATCTAGCCGGCTCAGAATCTCATTCCTTTTAAAGTCAGGATAATATTCTTGCATGTTCATGTACTACGTTTTCTCTCTCCATACCTCTGCCGATGGACATTTGGTTTTGCTCTGCTTTTGCTACTGTGAATAATACTGCTGTGCCGTGGACACGGATGGAAATGTATCCATTTGAGTCTTTGCTTTCATTTATTTGGTATAACAAGATTGTTGCTCAGTAAAGTGGTACATGGGTTGGAGGTGGCATTCCTCTAACCCATAGAGTAATTGTGCCTGGCAAGTACAAAGCCCTGAGTTCAATCCTCGGCATAAAAAGTCCACAAAACAATACAGGTTCAAGTATAAAAGCGAATGTTTGGATTGAGAATAGAAATCACATCAAACATTCAAAAGTGTGTAGGATAAACCATGTTACCATGTCTGTTGTATGTGGTCAGGTCTTATTTACCTATTACTGAGGAGTCATGGGGGCTTTCCTGCCATTTCTAAGAGGCAGACATGTTGAGATTTTAAAGGTGAGATAACCCCCCCTTCAACATTGTATTAAGAAAAGTCACACAGTAACGTTAAAGAATTTGTAGTGAACTACTTATAACAAATCAAACTCAGGACATGCAAAGTCCTGGGTTCTATTCCCAGCACCAAGCTCAATGCGATGAAGCAATGGAAATCACAAGCCAGATCACAAAATAGTGGATTCACAGGTAAGTGAAAAAGTGACGGGCTGGTGATATGGCTGGGTGTAACAGTGAGACCCTCTCCACAGCATTGTCTTCTAACTTCTACACACACACCTAGGCATGCATTCCCTCACACTCAAGGACACATGTCACAGACACACACTAGCTCAATAATAAAGTTAAAATTTACTTCCTAAAAAAGCGAGTATTGCTGGGTATGGTGGCACATGCCTTTGATCAGGCAGGGGCAGGGGCAGGAGGCAGATCTCTTTGAATCCCAAGCTGTCCTGCTTTATACGGAGTTGCAGGTCAGCTGGGGTGACATCGTGAGATGTGGCCATAAACAAATCAACAGAGTATTCGATTTAAAGTAAGAAATCATTAATAGAAAAAAAATTAGTTTGAACAGTATTTCTCTGTTACTGAGGCTAGTCTTCAACTTGTTGGTCTCCAGGATTGCCAGGAGGCCTGGGTAAGTGTGTACAAGATCCTTTGGTGGGCAGGCGTGACAGGGCACACCGTTAATTTTAACCCTCAAGGCAGTGGCAGGTAGATCTCTGTGAGTTCAGGGCCTGCCTGGTCTACACAGAATTCCAGGACAGTCAGAGCTACATAAAAGAGAGACCCTGTCTTAAAAAAAAAAAAAAAAATTCTATGGTGTGATGTAGGTAACAGCTGTTCATGCAGCAGACCTCCTCGAAAATGCTGACTTTTTCAGACAGGCCCTGTGCTTGCACTATTGCTGGGAGATTTTACACCCATAATCCCGGTACTCAAGATGTGGAGAATAAAGACCTCCTGAGTTCAAGACCTGACTGCAACATACTTTCAAACTGTTCGACAAACATTTTTCTGAAGTGGTTCATCAATAATATGGGCACACACACATACAGATGGTGTGATTTGAAACATCAAATGCTAAGAATTGTTTATCTAGGTGGTGAACATGCAGGTCACGACCATGATCCTATCAACTTTTCTCTATGCATTAAAATTAGCATAAGTAGGGCGTGGTGGAGAGCACCTTGAATTCCAGAAGTGAGGAGGCTGAGGCAGGCTCCTTGGTCAATATTGGGAGTTCCAGAACAGCATATGCTACACACATTGAGACTCTGTCTAAAAAGGAAAAAGAAAGAAAAGAAAAAAGAAATCTCACTATAAAATACGAGAAGACAGCACTCCAACTCAGGTTGTAGTAGGCCCTTCTGCGCATGCTCACAGGACCTGCTAGCGTTCGTCCCCGCCCCCTGGTGTACGCAAGCGCAGGACGCAGGCGCGCAGTCAGAAAACACGAGACTCGAGCTGAGGGACGCTGTGCGGGTCTGAGGTGCAGATCTGTGGAAGGATGGAGCCACTGAAGGTGGAAAAGTTCAAGACTGCCGACCGGGGAAATGGGCTGCGTGCTGTGGTCCCACTACGCCCCGGGGAGCTGCTCTTCCGCTCTGACCCTTTGGCGTACACTGTGTGCAAGGGGAGTCGTGGCGTAGTCTGCGATCGCTGTCTCCTGGGGTACGTACGGAGCACGAACACGGGGTGCATGGCTCTGCGGGTGGCTATGGACCTCTCGGGGTCGGCTCTGTGGGGTGCCTGCAGCACCCCAGGCTGCAGCAGGATTTGGGGGAGCCAGTGGTGCAGATGAAGGAGAAGCGTTGGGCAGTAGATAATTTTGCTAGGGAACAAAACATCCGTATCTTGTGCAACGAGCTTCATCGGTCGTGGAAATCAGAAGTGGCAAGGGTGGGTGGGTGTGGGAAGGAGCAGGGGTGTGTACGTCAGGTTCGGAACTGAGGCCCCACCTGACCAGCCTTGCGGAAGGAGAGAGAAGCCTGCTGTTTTTGGTGCACTTTGATGGTCCGGGTTTTGTGTGGCTTAGGCATAGGAAGATGAATAAGACATCCTTAAAGAGCCGATCAAATGAGAATCACAGTGTAACGAGAGAGCAGAATACAGATCCAAACAATGTACTCTTAGCAGCGTAAGATACGGAGGATTCACGGTGTGCCTCGCCATGTAGTGGTTGCGTGGATAAATGTAATTGACCACCTATGTGCAGATGCAACAGTTTATGTGAGTGTTTTGGAAGTCTGGAAGCACAGTATCAATGTAAGGTGATTTACTATGTATAGAATTGTATAACATACATGTGTATTCATAGGATTTGTATTCTGTCAACACAAACCGGATTCCCACCATGCACTGGGGGTAAGGACTCTGAGATAGGTAGGTTGATTTTGTACTTGACTCCAGACCCATCAGTCTGTGGTTGGGGTGGATAGAGATGGGGGAGTAATCTAGCTTCTCTGTTCATTCCACAATATATACCCCCCATGGTTTCTCCGTGTAGCCCTGGCTGCCCTTGAACTTGCTCTGCAGACCAGCCTGGCTACCTGCCTCGACTTCCCAAAGGCAATGGCCATCACTATCCGACTTCTACAATGTTCTTGTTTGGTTGACAGTTGAAGACTTTGGTTTGCGTTTTAAAGTTAGCAGACATTAATCCTATTTGTTATTTTCTGGTAATGATAGCAATGACATTCATACACCACACACACACACACACACACACACACACACACACACACACGATTTGTGGAGGAGAGAGCATCTTGAAGTTAGTGTAGTCAAAGCAATTCATTCCTTGGCCTCAAACGTCACACACCTTCTCTCACAGACCCTTCATTATGCTGTCCACTTTGGAATGAGTTCAGAGTGTCAGTGTACCTCACTCCATAGCAGAGGGCTTACCGCCTAAGTCCTGTACCATCAAGTGGTGAGGACTGCTGTGGGGTGTTCTTCATGTGCCGTGGGAGCCCGTTCTTGGGTTCCTTGTGGCTTTACCCAGCAGGTCCGCATAGAGGATGATTAGGACCACGGGCCTGAGTGCAGGTGTCTGAGATGGTCCGCACTTGGCTGTGCTGGGGGATGGTCTGTATGTCAAGTTGTTCTGATTGGTCAATAAATAAAACCTGATCGGCCGTGTCTAGGCCGTGTCTAGGCATGAAGTATAGGCGGGACTAACAGAGAGGACAAATAAAAGAACAGGAAGGCAGAAGGTCACTGCCAGCCTCCACCCTGACAAGCAGCATGAAAAGATGCTGGTAAGCCACCAGCTGCGTGGCAAGGTATAGATTTGTGGAAATGGATTAATTTAAGCTATAAGAACAGTTAGCAAGAAGCCTGCCACGGCCATACAGTTTGTAAGCAATATAAGTCTCTGTGTTTACTTGGTTGGGTCTGAGCGGCTGTGGGACTGGCGGGTGACAAAGATTTTTCCTGACTGTGGACAAGGCAGGAAAACTCTAGCTACAAAGGACAGTGTAGGAGGCCTCCTCATGGACATTGCCTGACTGCTGTGTTCTCCAGTGGGTGGAACGGAACAGTTGGATCATAAACAGTGACAAATTAGTAATGGAGTTATCAGAGATGGTCTTTAAAAATTTTTAAAGACTTACTTATTTTTATTTTATGTGTATTACTGTTTTGCCTGCAGAGGGTGTCATATCTCCTGGAGCCAGAGTTACAGACTGTTGTGAGCTGCCATGTGGGTGCTGGGAATTGAACCTGGGTCCTCTGGAAGAACGGCCAGTGCTCTTAGCCTCTGAGATCTCTCCAGCCCAAGAGTTGTTCTTTTTAAAAATTTTAAGTTTATTGACTTTTCTTATTGTACGAAATATTGGATTTCACTCTGACATTTTTGCACAACACATATCGTTGTTCTCAGAGCTGGTCTTGAGAATCATGAGCGACAGGGAATTGCCCATTTTCCAGAAGGAAGTGCATGAGCCTTTTATGGGCATCGGCGCCTCTTGGTTTACCATAGTACATCATTACTTTTACCATTTTTCTTCCGGGAACCCTGGTGATTCAGCGACAAAAAGGGGTTTCCTTGAAATGCTGTTGGGGAGTTCTCGGCACTGCTCGAAGGCGGGAGAAACCTGAAGATGGGTAGGTACCAAGTCAGCTGCAGTGGCTGGGCCGGAGTCTGGGCAGGGCAGCTTCTGTGGCTCTGTAGTAAATGGATTCTGCTGCACATTTCACGAGCACCGAGGACAAGGGACCCTGCTGCTGCTCGCTGGGAAAATAACTATTGTTGGGGATCTGTTCACTTTGTTAGATCAGCTATGCTCAGGCCTGTTATGGAATATTACTTTAACTAGGCCAAGATGTGTTACACTTGTTTATGCTGCGTTTGTTTAACTTTGTAAAGATGTGTTGCTTTGCCTGCCTAAGGCACCTGATTCGTCTAATAAAAAGCTGAACCGCCAATAGTTAGGTGGGGCCGGCGGGCAGAGAGAATAAGTAGGAGGAGAGAAGAGAGGAGAGGAAGAGGAGGAGGGAGAAGGAGAGGGAAATGCCCTGGACAGGCGCCAGCCAACCAGACACTGAGTAGGACATACAGGATGCAAGAAAGGTGAAAAGCCCTGAGGCAAAACGTAGGTTAAACAGATTAAAATAAGTTATGAGAGCTAGTGGGACAAGCCCAAGCTAAGGCCAAGCATTCATAACTAATAAGAAATCTCCATGCCATGATTTGTGAGCTGGTTGATGGGCTCAAAGAAAGCCTGCCACGCGGGCCACTGCTTGTGTCTTAATTGACAGGAAAGTTGAGAAAGTATTGGTCTTGGTTAAAAGGTGTACTCAGTGTTGTAAACGAATGCCACGAATCCAAACAGATGCGTCCTTCATGCTGGTTAATAGATACTTGCTTATTAATTCTTTACACAAAAACAGTTGCTTTGTGCTTACTTTGGGTTGCCAGGTGGTAGGTATATCATAATCACTGGCGTTATAGCTCCTCGGGTAGCACACTCATTTCTGTGGTTGCCTAATTGAGAATCATTGCAGCCTGAAAATCTAGTTAGGGAAATGGTGGTACATCCTTAATGAGGTTTGCCGACACTACTCAATGTTCATCCCTGCAGGATAAGTTTCTGTTTTCCTTTCTTTGTATGTGAAGTTATGTATGTATGTATGTATGTATCCATCCATCCATCATCACTTGTAAAACTCTTAAGTCTTGAATTGTTAAGTTTCTGTAGCCCTAATGCAGAACATACATAAGTATGGTGATATTTTATTTGCATTCAAATGTTATTTGTATGCTAATAAATAAAGTTGCCCTGGGTGTCAGAGCTATTAGCAAGCCATAGGAAAGCAGGGCAGTGGTGGCATACGCTTGTAATCCCAGCACTTGGTAGGCAGAGCTAGGTAAGTCTCTGTGTGTTCAGGGATACAGCCAGCATTGGATACACACGCCTTTAATACCAATACCAATCAATAGAAAACCTGGAGGTCTATACAGTCAGGCTGTGACGAGGCGGTCATGTGGTTGGGTTTACAACCAATGAGAAGGCAGAACAGAAACACTATAAAAAGACAGACACACAGGAATTAGCTCTGGTTCCGAGAGGTAGGACCACCGCAGGAGGAAGGGTAAGGTTTTGGCTCTTAGCTCTGACCTCTTGGCTTTCTTCTTTGCATTGGTTCTGTATTTCTTATTTAATAAGACGGTTGGTTACATCTGCACATAAGCTCTTATTTTGTTACATGAGTGTCTGGCAGAATTATTTTACAAAATCTTTTTATTTTTCTGGAGCTGAGGATCGAACCCAGGGCTTTGCGCTTGCTAGGCAAGCACTCTACTACTGAGCTAAATCCCCAACACTATTTTTCTTGGTTTTTTTTTTTTTTTTTTTGAGACAGGGTTTCTCTCTATAGCTCTGGCTGTCCTGGAAATCACTATGGGGACTAGGGTGTCCTTGAACTCACAGAGATCAGACTGCCTCTGCTGGGGTTAAAGGTGTGTCCCGCCATGCCCAGCTTGCAAACTGTTCTCCTCCCTCCCTCCCTCTCTCCCTTCCTTCCTCTCTGGAACTCACTATGTAGACCAGGCTGGCCTCGAACTCACAGAGATCCGAGTGCCTCTGCCTCCCAAGTGCTGGGATTAAAGGCGTGCGCCACCACACCTGGTAAACCTTTCTGTCTTTTATTTGAATTATTATACAACTATGTAATAAAACATGGACTGTGTAGCATTTGGGGGGAGGGGATAAAAATAGAACAAAGGAACAGATATTATAATTACTTCATTAGTGTCCATAAATTATTGTTAAAAATTCTGTTTGCTTTCCTTTGCATTTGATCAGTGCTTTGATTAGTACATATTTATGCATTTATTCATTTATTTGTTTATTTTTAGACAGGATTTCCTGTAGCTCATGATGGCTTGCCACTAGCTAGAATGACCTGGCACTCCTGATCTTGCTTCTAACTCCCAAGTGCTGGGATCATGGCATGTACTAGTGTGTCTGGCTTTTTGTTGTTTTCGTTTTTTTTTTTTTTAATGGAGAAACTTGAATCTGCCTCCTGACTTCCCTTGTTCTTTTCTTTAATGAATGCTTCTGGGTTTTCATGTAGTGAATGGAACAGACAGTGAAGAGGCTGAGGGCATAGCTCCGAGTAGAGTGATTGCCTAGCAACCGGAAAAGAAAACGATGAAATTGTGAATCATTGCAGTTGTGAATTGAGATCATTCGTATTGTTTTTTCTCTGCCGTTGCACATGTTTTTAGTGTGCTGCTGCTGCTTCAAAAGATGGGTTGTAAAATGAACTGCGTTGACATTCAGCTTGTTCTGGTCAAATGCAGAATGTGAAATTTCACCTTCGGGTCTGGAGAAATGGCTCAGAGGCTGCTAAGAGCGAGCACTTCCTGCTCTTCCCGACGACCCGGGTGTGATCCCCAGCCTCTGTGTCACGAGGCTCACAACCACTTGTAATCTCACCTCCTGGGGATCTGATTTCCCCTTCTGCTCTCTGCAGGTATCTGTTCACACATGGCGTACATACACATAGATACACATAAATGAAAATGGAAAACTCTGCCCTTGGACAGCGCCGCTGCAATCTTCTTGTTTTTCTAGGTCTTCGTAACCTTTCTGCTCTAGCACACAAAGCACACAGCAGATGATGATTGTTTATGTGTCGAAGGACAGTATTTTGGGGATAGTTTAGAAACGACCGAGTTGCCTTCAGCTTCCATATCAATACCGTCTGTGGACAAACTCTAACTGTTCCTTCTGTAGGTTAAAGAGCTTTCTGCCTCCCGGGAGGGAAGAGGAGGACTTGGAGGTGGGAAGGCCTTCCCTTTCTGCCTGTTGTGGATTGTGGAGAGAAGTGGGCAGATGTAGGGTAAACACATTATGGGAATTACATGCTCCTACTGTTCTCGTCTGGCCAACGTTCTGCGGTTATGGTGGGCGTTAAATGGAGTGAGGGACGGGTAGTAATAGTACAGTAGTGGGCGTTTGAAAAGCTACTCCTCCTTTTTCTCTTTATTTGGGATCTCTTTTCTTTTTCTGTAGTGCTGGGGGTGGAACCTAGGGCTTTACACCTGCTAGTGCTCTGCCGCCAAGCCACACCCCCAGCCCTGTTATTTAGACTCACGAGAGGACATAGCCATGCAGGCCATAGCTCACAGTGGTGGAAGGGAGTGGCTGGGTAGGGGGACAGGTACAGCAAGGGATTCTGACCACAGAGGTAGATGGAGGAGGCCAGTGGCTGAGCGAGGAGCAGGCATCATGACAGAGGACTGTGGCTGTGGACTCTGAAGTCAGAACCATGGGTACCAGGGATGGGAGCACAATGACGCCCCAAAGGATGAGATGGCCACTCCTGGCCGCAGAGAACAGTGAGGATACAGAGAGATACCAGCATCTGAGGCGTTGCTACATGGCATCCAGGGTGTCCTGGAAGACCTTGGGGGAAAAACCCCTTCAAAGCAGCCCCTCAGAGCAGTCCTGGTAAGGAGCTATGCTCAAAATCTGAATGTTAACGGGAAAAGACTGAGATGTTTGATACATATAAAATTTCCTGGCTCTTTATTAGGGTAGATACTTAAGAAAAAGATGAGTTATAGAACAAAGCACATCATACTCAAGAGAAAACAAGGTAGCCACATTTGAGTTGAAATGTATGTGTTGAGGCCATCATGGCAATGGAGGAACATAGTTTTGTAAGACGGCGAAGTCTGTCTTGGCTGAGAACTGGACCTGACTGGAGATCAACGGGGAATAGCTTCATGTCTTATGGTGGGCAGGGGCTCTGGACAAGCCAGCAGCAGTGATTTCAAAGGGACGAGACAAAATCAGGCATAGTGTCACACTCCTTCAGTCCCAGCATTCGGGAGATGCAAGCGGGTAGATCTCTGAGTTTAAGGCCAGCCCAGTCTAGGTAGCACATTCCAAGCCAGTCAGGGCTACTCAGTGAGACCCTATTTCAAAGACGAACTCAAACACTGAAATGGGCTTTATTTTATTTTATTTTATTTTATTTTATTTTATTTTATTTTATTTTTTTGGTGCCAGAGAGATGGCTTAGTGGTTAAGAGTGCTAGTTACTCTTCTAGAGGATCCTGGTTGGATTCCCAGCACTCACGTGGTGGCTCACAACTGCTTGTGACTCCCGTCCCAGGGACTCTAATGCCATTTTCTGGCCTCTGCAGGCACTAGGCATGTGCATGCGATGCACAGACATACATGCAGGCAAAGCCCCCATACACATAAAAGAAATACATTTTAAAAAACTAAAAAAGGCCGGCCGGCAGCGGTGGCGCACGTCTTTAATCCCAGCACTCGGGAGGCAGAGGCAGGCGGATCTCTGTGAGTTCGAGGCCAGCCTGGGCTACAGAGTGAGATCCAGGACAGGCACCAAAACTACACAGAGAAACCCTGTCTTGAAAAACCAAAAAACCAAAACAAAAAACTAAAAAAGAAGGTGTGGGACAGCCAAGGAGGTGGTTGCTGAGTGAATCAGATTTGGGAGGGTCGAAATCATTTCCTAGCAGAGAAGGAGGAGTTGCCCGCTGAAGTGTGCGCTTGATGTCAAGTGTTGTGGGGCCACGAAAACTTGTTTTCCTTTGACCTCTGTGAGCAGTGCTTGTTGCCTGGCTTAGTAGCCAGATGTCGGGCTCTGGGCGTTGCACTGACCCCGGAGTGTTGGGCGAGTGTGATGTGGCGGAGGGGAAGGAACTCGGGGTTGTAAGTAAGGGCAGGGGGAATGGCAGACCTCAGCCTCCAAGCTAGGGAGTGGGGTCTCGAGCAAAGCGATGGGTTGTGAATGTGGCAGCATGACAGGATCGAAGGTCTTTTTGTCGTTTAGGCAGGGGCTTATGCCACCCAGACTGGCCTGAACTCGCTGTGTAGCCAAGACTGACGTTGAACTTCTGGTCTTCTGGCCTCTACCTCCTGAGTGCCGGCATTTAAAGGCATGTGTCTGACTAAAGGCCTTTTCATTTTTCTTTCTTTCTGTGTTTCTGTGTGTGTATGTGTGGATGCCAGAAGACGACTTTGAGTGCATAGTCTCAGCCACTGTCCACATTTATTTTTTTGAAACAGGGTCTCTCTTACTGTCCTGGGACTCACCAAGTAGACTAGGCTCCCTAGCAGCTTCTCTACCTCTGAGATGACAAGAATGTGCGCCACACCTGGCTTCTGTTTAGGTCCTCAGGGATTGAACTCAGCTCTATACTTGTATAGCAAGCAGTTAACCAATTGAGCCGCTCTCTTCAGGCTGGTCGGGAACTCCAAACGTATTGTACCGTAGGCTGACCTTGAACTCATGGACAGCCTGCCTCAGCTTCCCCAGGGCTATAGGCCACAGCATCCTGCTCTTTTCAGTTTTTCTTTCTTAGTCACTGTTCTATTGCTGTGAAGAGACATAAGACCAACGCACTCATAAAAGGAAGCCTTTAATTGTGGGCTTGTATACAGTTTCCGAGGGTTAGTTCATTATGGCAGGAAAAAGACAGGCATGGCTCTGGAGTAATAGCTGAGAGCTTTACATCCTGATTCATAGGCAGCAGACAGGGTGAGAGAGAGAGACACACACACAGACACACAGACACACACACACACAGACACACAGACACACACACACAACACACACACACACACACACAGACACACACACACACACAAGACTGGGCCTGGCATGGGCTTTTGAAACCTCAAAACCCATCCCCAGTGACATACCTCTTCGAAGGACATGCCTACTCCCAATCCTTCACAATCAATTCATCAACCTGGGACCAAGCATCCACGTATATCAATTAGCCTATGGTGGGGTGGGTATTCTCAGTCAAACTACCACACTTTCCTTTTTTTTTTTTTTTTTTTTTCCTGAGACAGAGTTTCTCTTTCCATATAGGCTAGAACTATTTGACTGTTTTGAAATCAGGGCTTGCACATTCCTGGTAATAGCTAATGGTTTACCTGAGGGTCAGAGACCCGGAATAAATGAGTGGAGAGACTGACGATTAGGTGGAAAAGGACACTGTGGACATGACTTCAGGCTTTCTTCACAGATAGGAGTCATAATTCTTTTTGTTTTGATTTTTTTCTTTCTCAAGGAGGTTTGAGAAAGGGCTGTGTGGCTGAGCTCTGAACCTGAAAACCTTTGGTCCATGTGAATGCCACAGCAGAAGACACTCAATCAGACAGGATGAAAACCTTCGGTCCATGTGATTGCCGCAGCTTAGGACATTCTTTTTTTTTTTTTTTTTTAAAGATTTATTTATTATGTATACAGTGTTCTGTCTGCATATACACCTGCAGGCCAGAAGAGGGCACCAGATCTCATTACAGATGGGTGTGAGCCATTATATGGTTGCTGGGAATTGAACTCAGGACCTTGGGAAGAACAGCCAGTGCTCTTAACCTCTGAGCCACCTCTCCAGCCCCCAGCATAGGACATTCTTAATCAGGCAGGATGACCTGCTCTTCGGACAGCAGTAAGCTGTTCTCCATTTCCAGACTGTTTGGATCTTGTTTGGAGGGCTCAAGAACAGAGTCACGTGGGACAGGGGTAGAGGATATTGCCTGGAAGTCAGTACAGTACAGACTTCTCCAGTAGTAATTCTATCAATAGAAATTAATCCTTGCTCTCCCAAATGGTGAACCCCCATGTCCCCACAGGACTGGCCAGCTACCTGCCGTCAGGTTTTTATTTTTTTCCCTTGTCATGGAGACTCAGATTTTTTCCCATTGGACTGCCTGTTTATTCCCTGCATTTGGATTTGCTCTTTGCTGTTGTTTCTGATGTCTGGAAATCTTCTGTAAGCTGTGGAATTCTTGTTTGCCTCTGATCTTCATGTGACGGGACTCAAAGTGGCCAGGTAAAGCCTGTGATTGTGACTGCACTTCATGTATGCTCTCTTTTGAGGCAGCTCTTTTACATGCCTAAAAATTATTAAAACAGGTTCAGTGGGAAGATTTAAAAAAGCTGCTGAGGACAATGGCATGTTTGTTTTTGAGACAAGGTCTATGGCCCAAGCGGGCTTGGAACTCACCATGTAGCCAATGATGACTGAGCTGCTGATCCTCCTGCCGCCCCCTCCCAAGTGTTGGTAACACAGGCATAGACCACCATATTTGGCATCAAAGGTTTTGTTTATGTGGGTCTTATCTATTGATATTTACAGCATAAAGAAATTAAAACTGGGATGGCTAGGGCTACACAGAGAAACCCTGTCTTGAAAACAAACAACAAAAAATTAAAACTGAAATACTGCAAAATAATTATTGAAACATACTAATTTGAAACAAACGGCATTTATTTATTTTCCACTTTGGAGTCAGATGCACTACTATGTAGCAAGGTCCTCTGATGCTGACTGGGTAGTACAGGCTGGCCTTGAACTTGAAACAACCCTCCTGCCTTCAGCCTCTTGAGTGCTGGGATCATAGGCAGGAGGCTCCCACCCCAGCTCATCCTCAGCAGGAGCTAGCAGTTGTGTTTTAGATTTTATTTTTTTGATACCAGGTTTTATACAGTTCAAGGTTAGTCTCAAACTCTCTAGCTGCAGATGTCCTTGACCTCACCATCCTGCTCCCGACTCCCCATGTCCCAGGGCTGGGCTCACAGGTTTGTGACAAGCATTTTTTTCCTGCTTCAACCTTTGGAGTCCCAGGTTTACAGGTTTTGTGCTGGCCAGGCAGGTGGATCTCTGATGTTCGAGGCCAGCCTGATCTATAAAGTGAGTTCTAGGACATCTAGGGCAACACAGAGAAACCCTGTCTCTGGGTGGGGTTTTGGGGTGGGGGGAGAGACCAGCATTGTTGAGGTGAAATCTTCTGAGAAGTGTTTCCTCAGAGTCAGTTCACAGAAGCTGTATTCCAGAGGCAGCCAAGGTTGTACCTTGTGCTCACACCTGAAGTTGGGAGTGTAAGAGTCACCCATGTAAAACTGGTTTTGAAGATAAAGGGGTCATGGGAAGCAGCTGAGGCTTGGCACTGATGAATCTATAAATGGACCTTTGTATATAAGAGGTTAAAAGTTGGGGCGGGGTTGCTGACTCAGCGGTTAAGTGCACTTGCTCTTGTAGGGGACTTGGGTGTAGCAGAAATCTTAGATGGTCTTACTAATAAAATCAAACCTGAGGCAAAGTATTGGGGTAAACACTGGAAGATCAGAGAGACAGAACAAGCCACAGCTAACCTCACTTGGCCAACTTCTCGGCTGATCTTGTTTCCTCAGACTGGAAGCCTCTGTGTCCTCATCAAAATGGCTCTCAGCTGAGCTGTGCTGCTCAAAACCTAAAACCTTAACCAGCCAAATGCTTCTAGTTCCTGGTCTTCACGCCTTATATACCTTTCTGCTTTCTACCACCACTCCCTGGGATTAAAGGCGTGAGTCACCATGCTTGGCTGTATCCTTGAACAGATGGATTTCTGCCTCTGGAATGCTAGGATTAAAGGCGTGTGCTATCACCAAGTATCTAGTGGCTTTTCTGTTCTCTGACCCCAGATAAGTTTATTAGGGTACACAATATTTTGGGGAACACAGTACCACCACACTTGGTTCAATCCCCAGCACCCATGTGGGGGCTCTCAAACATCTGTAACTCCATTGCCAGGGGATCAGATGCCCACTTCTGACCTCTGTGGGCACCAGATACACATGTGGTGTACAGACATACATGCAGGCAAAATATCCGTATATGTAGACTCAAAATAAAAGTCACTTTAAAAAGAGAGAAATGCCCCCCATTGGCCCAGAATATCCTGGATGAAGAAGTTAGAGTTTCCCAAGAAGCAGTTTAAATAATTATATAGTTTGTGTGTGCACACCTGTGCCGTGGTGGTCAAGGACCATTTGTGGGTGTTAGTTTTCTTGTTCCACTATGTGGCTCTTGGAGATCAAATTCAGATGGCCAGCTTGGTGGCAAGTGCCTTTATTTGCTTAGTCATTTCATTGATGATAAGAAGCAGTGTGACTACAGATGGTTAAACACGGGCATTGAAGGAGACGGGTATGTAGGGAAAGGACAGTAGACTCCCAAGTATGGCTGTGGGTTCCTCAGGAGAATTGAGTTGCCTCTCTCCCTTAGTTTTGCTGTCTGAATAACTGTCAAGCTTTGAAATGTTTGCTAATCTGGTGGGTTAGAAGTGCATTAAATATAGTTTTCGTTTTTTTTAAGAGCATGTGTGTATGTCGTCATGTGTGTGTGTGTGTCCATGTGTAGGCAATAAGGCCGTCTTGGGTGTTATCCTCGGTAATGCTGCCCACTTCCTTTGAGACGGTCTCTGTTGACCAACTAGGCTGCACTGGCTGGCCGGCTAGCCCTAGACATCCTCTTAACCCTGCCTTCCCAGTACTGGGATTACAAGTACGTACCACCATAGAATGTGTTCTGGATCCTGCTGCTCAAATCAGCCTCTTAGTATACCCATCTCGATGAACGCAACTTCTTCCAGCATTTCCTTCCTCTTACCCTTATCTGACACTCCCGGCATCATTTCCATAAGGATCCCCCAAGGATTTGTTGATGTAAGTTGACTAAATATTGCAACCCCCCCCCTTTTCTTTTATTTGCATGCTGGGAATGGAGTCAGAACTTGTGCACACAGGAAAGTGCTCTACCCTGGAGCTGCACCCAGAGTATGTCAGGCACCTCCTCATGATTCACACCTTGTGTCTTTGGTGCCCTCTGAGGAGCATGGGCGTAGATGTAGAAGCATTGGCTGGCGGGGAGGGCAATGCCTGAGAACTACAGAGCACTCGCCCAGGAGATGCTCTGAGAGGTTTTACAGGCGCAGGAAGATCAACCTCTTCAGAGAACCTGCACAGAGGAATTTAAGGGTTTAGAGTACAGGGTTGTGTGGACATCTCCCCAAGTGTTTGCACCCCAATTTAGTCTTACAGTCTCTATCTTGATATATGAGATAGCTGGAAATTCATTGTGCTTTTAATTCAATTCTTGATGACCTAGGTGATGGTCTGTGGGTCAACAGCATCAGCACCAGCAGGGAGCTTGTGGCCCATGTGCCAATTTAGGCTCTAACGTACACTGAATCAGAATATGCATTTTATGTATATGGTTTCAAGATGGCTCTGTAACTTGTTTGCACATTAAACTAAGGCAAGCTGATTTCTGTACTTCTAAAATTCTTAGCAATATGATTATTTGATAGCTACTTACTCTGAGAATATTTGAAAACTCTATGATTTGATTTTTACACATAACCTACAAATCCCACATCTAAAGTTGGTACATATCCAATTTTAGACTTCCTGTTGCCATTTTAATTAAATAGAGGCGGAGCTCCCTCTGGTGGACAATAGGAAGAAAGCACACAAATACTTTACAGAAAAGCAATTTAAGTTTTCAGCTATTAAAGCGTATTCACTGAGCCTGCCATGGTGGCTCACACCTGTATTCCCAACATTTGGGATGCTAAGGCAGAAATATCGCTGCAAGTGTGTGGGCAGCCACCACCCCCAACGCACCCTCCAAAACCCAGACAAACAAAAAGAAAACCATAGTCTCCCTCCCACCTTAGGAACTGGGTTTGACTTTGGTAGAACAGTTGGTGACCACGTAGGGTCCCTGATTCAATCCACAGCATTGTGCACCCACAAGAAAAGTCCCTAATTTAAAACAAACAACAAAAGAACTCCCAAACTAAAAAAAACACCCAAACATCCCTCACCATAAAGAAAGACCTTGGTAGGTTTCTGTGGTAAAGGTAGATTATTAACAGTAGCCATGTTTTCAGAATTAAAGTCACAACCAATGTTTGGTACTCGGTCATGTTTGAACTTGGTGTCATCTGGGGAAATAATTTTCTTGTCTATCTCTTTACAATGGGATTTATTGTTGTGAAGGTTTTCTTTTATTTTTTTCTTTTCCTCTTCTTCCACTGTGTGTTTGGGGATTGAACTTAGGTCATCAGGCCAGCAGCAAGTGCCTCCCCATTGAGCATTCCTGCCGTTCCCTGGTTTTGGTTTTTATGAGGTAGGATTTCATTCAGACTACCACATTGTGTGTGTGTGTGTGCCATAGCACTTGGGGAGGTCAGAGGACAGCTTGGAGATGCTGGGTCTCTTAACTCAGGCCTCCAGCTTGGTAGCAGCATCCTTTTTCCTCCGGGCCATCTTACCAGATTTATTTTTATGTTCATTGGTGTTTTACTTGCATATAGGTCTGTGTGAGGGTGTCAGAAGCCATGGAACTGGAGTTAGAGACAGTTGTGAGCTGCTGTGTGGGTGCTGGGAATTGAACCTAGGTCCCTAGGTCCTCTGGAAGAGCAGCCCAGGATCATTCTGTAGATGATGATGATGACGACGACCTGCTCTTCCTGATCCCCGACCCCCCCCCCCCCAAGGGCTGGGACTACAAACTTACAGCGTCACATGTGGCTTCGTAAGGATTTTTGAGTGAAAATATGAAATGCACAAAGTGATAGCAGATCGGTGCTGATTTGTATGAAATGCTGTGATCGGGAAGATGTGTCAAGATGGTGTCATGAGCCTAAGAGGATGCTGGACTAAAGTTTATCAAATTGTGCAAACAGGCAAATTGTATACTACGTGAATTATTTGTCAATAAAGATTTTATAAAACATAAAAAGACTGGAGATGTTTCACAATGGTTTTGAAGTGCAGGGAGGCGGGGCTAGGGGTGAACAGCAAGAGCCTGTGGGAGAAAAGACTTCACCCGGGTGTCTGGATTAGAGGTCGAGGAAGGCAGGAGGTGCGGGCTGGTGTGGAGGTGCGGGTGAGATCCCCAGGTAGTAATTTAGGCAGCAGGAAGAGTCCTGCTGAGGATCGTACCTACAGGAGACTGCGAGGCAGTAATACTTTAGGGAAACTAATAGTCCCCTCCCTCCTTTTTCTTGGCCTAAATTTTACTATGGATGAATCAGGTAAGTGATTTAATCTGAGTCTTCATTAACATTTTTGGTTTTTCAAGACAGGGCTTCTCAGCGTAGTCCTGGCTGTCTAGGAACTCGCTCTGTAGACCAGGCTAGCCTTGAAGTCACACAGATCTGCCTACCCTGCCTCTGCCTCCCAAGTGCTGGCATTAAAGGCATGTAACTTTTTTTTTTTTTTAAGGAAATGAGGAAATAAGGGTGTTTGAAATGGGGTGATTTAATGATTTCTGACTGTGTTTTTTTTTAAATTCAAACTTTCTATAGCTCTCCTACAGCCTCCAGTACAGAGGATTAAGCCCATGGCAGGCATGTGTCCTCCAAACTGGGCTCTGTCCCCGGCCATTCTGTCTACAGTTCTCGAGGGAGGCCATTGCTGTGTTTGCTCCCAGTACGGCTACCTTGTCCCCTCTTAAACGATGACAACAGCGACAGCTTTGTTCAGGCATAATTCAAACGCTCTGTCTTCTACTCATTTAAAGTGACATAAACTAAGTTTTACCATCTTACCCATTTTAATTAAAAAAAAGAGTTGCTTATTTTATATGTGTAAGTGTTTTGCCTGCATGGATGTATACGTACGTATCACATACATGCCTGGTGCCTGGGAAAGTCAGCAGGGAGGGGGTCCGATCTCCTGGCAGGAGCATAGATGTTTGTGAGACACTCTGGGTGCTGGGTATCAAACTTGAGTCCTTTGCAAGGGCAGCAAGTGTTCTTAACCACCGAGTCCTCTTTCCAGCCCCACATTTTGCCCATTTTTTTTTTTTTTTTTTTTTGGTTTTTCAAGACAGGGTTTCTCTGTGTAGCTTTGCGCCTTTCCTGGAACTCACTTGGTAGCCCAGGCTGGCCTTGAACTCACAGAGATCCGCCTGCCTCTGCCTCCCAAGTGCTGGGATTAAAGGCGTGAGCCACCACCGCCCGGCCATTTTGCCCATTTTTAAGTGCATGTTCAGTGATGTTAAACTACATTTTGACAGCCTGGCTGCAGTTGTAGCTCAGTTGGTAGGGTGCTTTCCTAGCAGACACAGATTCCTGGGTTCGATCCTCAGCCCGGCAGCAAACTGCACTTGGTTGGATACAACTGTTACTTTAGCACCCAGCGGAGAGAGGCAGGATTAGAAGTTCAGGTCATCCTCCATTACACACACGAGACAGGGTCTTAAAATGTTAGGCGACCACCACCATAACCAACCAGAAAATTCTGATCACCTTCAGGAGTCATTCGTGTTAAGATTTTCTTCCGACCCCACTCAAGGAAATGCTGTGATTGAACTTAGGCTCTTGACCACCTCCATGATCTATCTGCCTTGTGATTTCATAGAGCCACCCAGAAGTCACTTCCTGTTCTAAGGGACGCCTTACAGTGCTGATCCACTAGGTGGCAGTGTGGGAGCAGCAGGCAGGACAAGTGTTGAGGCTCCATCTCCAGAAACAAGGCTGCACGTCAACCCCTCCGTGAACAGCCTGGTTATGTTCCCATCCTCTGTTTTCTCCGGTCCTGCCTGGCCCTGCCTGGCCCTGCGGCCGCTCAGACCCAAGTAAACACAGAGGCTTATATTACTTACAGACTATGTGGCCTAGCTCCTCACTAGCCAGCTCTTATATCTTAAATTAACCCATTTCTATTAATCTATGTTTTACCACTTTTTCCGTGGCTTTATCGGCCTGCTGGCATTTTGCTTTTCCTTGGGCAGCAGGCTGGTGTCTCTTCTGCCTCTCCTTTGTCCTCCTTGTCTCTCTCCTGGATTTTCCGCCTGGCTATAACCTGACTCGCCATAGGCAGCTTCTTTATTAACCAGTCCTAGCGACACATATTCACAGCATACAGAGAAACCTCCCACGGCACCGTAGATCGAAAGTCTTCTACCTGGGGATTTTGCTAATGCAGAGTAGCCTTTCCCACTTGCTTCTGTTTCCCATTGATGTCAACCAATCTGAAAATTCCTGTGACAGGTGTAGTGACATCTGTCATCCCAGCATTTGGGAGGCAGAGGCAGGAGGACCACCAGTTCTAGACCAGCTTAGGATACATAGTGAGGTAAGACCACATCTCAGAAGAGTTCTGGTTTTTGTGACTTGTTAAGTATGGTGACTATTTTGTCTTTTTTATTTTAAAAATTATGTGTATGTTGTGTGTATGCACATGTGTGCAGGTACCCCTGAAGGCCAGAAGGGCGCGTTGCAGACCCTGGAACTGGAGTCATAGGTGGTTGGGAGCCTGATGAACTTGGGTCATCTATAAGAGCAGGAAGTGCTCTTTGCTGCTGAACCATCTCCCAGACCCCTGTGATCCCTGGAACTGCTGCTGTATCTGGGAATCGCTTGGTTTGAACTTACTCTCCCCTCTTATTTCTGTTTGCCTTTCTGCCCATGCCTCCTACAGTCACCGCTTCTCCTGTGTCCTCCCAGGCTCCAGCCATGGCCGCGGTCTGAGGCAGTGATTCTCAGCATTGGCTGTGGATTGGAGTCTTTCGGGAAATGCTTAAGCGCCTTGCTGCTTGGGCTACTTACTAAATCAGAATCTTAAGGTGGTACCTAGACATTGTACTTTTCAGTTCTCTAATTGCCTACTAAATATCTTTATCTCTTATTCAGTCTGTAAAGAAAAGAATGAACTTAACTGGATAGATTCTGAGTTCATAGCATTTCACTTAGGTGCTGTCCACTCTCCCAGGTGGTGTATGCATCCCTCTTTTCTGTCTTCCTCTCTCCCTCTGGGCACACATGTGACACAGCACAAATGGAGAGGTTGAGAACAACTTTGGGAGTCCATTTTCTCCTTCCACTGGTCAGGAGCTCAAACTCAGGATGTCAGGGTTATGCCACAAGCTCTTTTAAGCTATCTCATTGGCCCTTATCCATCTTACTTACTTATTTTTATTGGTTTATTTGTGTATGTGTGCACGCTTCACCGTACATGTGTAAGTCTGGAAAATGTCTGGGAGCTGGTTCTTTCCTTGAACCATGTGGGTTCGGGGGATCAAACCCAGGCCATCAGGCTTGCTTGCAAGCGTCTCTGGCTGCTCAGCCATCTGGCCAGCTCCCTCGTTCTGCAGTCTCCCCCACCCCGTTCTGTTTCCATATGTCCAGTGTGTTGGAATCACAGGTGTGTGCTGCTGCTGGTCTTGGCTTTTACATGGGTGCTGGGAATTGAACTCAGATCCCCATGCATGCATAGCAAGTACTTTACTAATGGAGCCAATTCCTCAGGCAACCCCCACCAACCCCATTTCTCTCCCTTTCTCTTCAATTGACCATTACCCATCCTTTTCATTCTTACTTGGGAAGGTCACACATTCCGTCTCTCCATTTCCATTGCCACTGCCCTAAAAGGAACTCTCAGTCTGGCTGGTGACCTCTCTCCGGGGACCACGTGGGAGCTCAGTTCCAGCTGGACAGAGTTGGGTGGCATACAGATAACTGCAGGAGAATCCACATACATCGGTGAATCGGTGAGATGGTTCAGAGTCGGTTGAGAGATCTCAAAAAAAGACAAAGAAAAAGAAAAAGAAAAGGCATTGCCTTGGCTGGGTGTGGTCAAGAAATGATAGTGATTCTATGATTTGATGTCTTGGAACAGTTTATCTTATTGCCCAGAGGAGTCGTTGAGGCTGAAACTGTGACGCGTAAAGAAACAGCAGTCACAAACAGTTCTGATGGGGCATGTTGGATTGTTCTTGGGTCTTGGACAGTGTTCACATTTTGTCTAAGTCCAGACATGATTACAGCGTGGCCAAGCCCGTTACCAGTGTGCTGGTAATTGTTTCAGTTTAACTGGAGGACACCATAGCCTCCACGCAAGGGCTTGGCCAGTTTGAAGGCTCACCTGCTACCCAGCGTCACGAGCCCTGTTTATTGACATCAGCGACAGCTTTTTCTAGAGCTGTTTCTCAATGGATTGTGGTTTTACAGAGCCACCCTATGACGGTCTGTTCTGCCAAGTACTTCCATGTGCTAAATGTCTTTTGTATGATTGATTCCTACCTGAGGAGACACAGATCGTGGTCCTGGGCTCAGCTGCATTTCCCTCACATGCTCAGTGACTTTGAACCAGTCACCCTTCTTTACATGTGGGCGTCCCCTTGCGTTACCTTCTCAGCTGGATCCGTGACTTAGGCTAAGCCACTTAAACGAGTTTGCCTTTGTCTCCTCGCCCTTAACCCTGGACCTTAATGGTTATTCTGAGGACTATAATAACCCTGGAAATGTCTGGTATACACTAGGACTTCATAAACAGCTGTTCTTGCTTGACTTAGGACTTACTTCCTTCAGTTCCGTGTGGCATTTTGGGTCATAAAACATAATCGAGGCCTTCCTGTGGTTACTGCTCCAGCTCGAATGTGAAATGCTCTCCCGTCGTACGGGCTTGAATACTTCCTCGGTCCTTGGTTGGCAGCCCTGCTCTAGAACCTTTGAATGGACGGCCTGCCTGGTGGAGTGGGCCACTGATGGTGGGCCATCAGAGTTGTACAGGGGGGTGGGGTGGGCTGCCCTGTTTCCTGGTTTGTCTTTTTCCAAACTGTGGCCTTTGCTTCACATGCCCCGCAGCCACGAACTGAGTGCCTGCTGCGATGCTTTCCGGTCATGTGGACCGTACCCCTCCCCTCCCCCTGAAGCCATAAGCCTTTCCGCTCGAGGTGCTTCTGCACGTGTTTGCCACAGTGATCAGAAGGGCGCTAATAACAGGTACTGTTAGCTTTGCTAGCTGCTGATCCTCTCATGTAGCCTCCTGAGGTAGAGACACTGCCGTATTTTTCTCTGTAGTCACAGAGATTCATGCTCAATAAATGCCTCCAGGACCGAAGTTTGCAGTTTCCTAGAGAACTCTCTGTAGATAACACTTCGACACTTCCCTGCCTTCATTTTTCTAACTTATCTTAATTTATTGCTGGGGCTGGTGAGATGGCTGAGTGGATAAAGGAGCTTGCTGCTAAACCTTTTGACCTGAATTCAATCCCAGGACCCACAGGTGGAAGGAGACAACAGATTCCCACAAGTTGTCCTCTGACTTCCCCATAAGAACTGTGGTGATTTGAGTAGGTTATAGCTCCCATAGACTCATGTATTTGAATGCTTGGCCCATAGGGATTGGCACTATTAGGAGGTGTGGCCTTGTTGGAGTAAGTGTGGTCTTGTTGGAGGAAGTGTGTCACTGTGGGGGCGGGCTTTAAGGTCTCATATGCACAAACTGCGCCCAGTATGGGACACAGTTCACTTCCTGTTGCCTGTGGATCAAGATGTAGACCTCTCAGCTCCTTCTCCAGCACCAAGTCTGCCTGCATGCTGCCATGAAGATAGTAGACTGAACCTCTGAAACCATAAGCCAGCCCTAATTAGATGTTTTCCTTTATAAGAGTTGCCATGGTCATGGTGTCTCTCCACAGCAATAGAAACCTTATCTAAGGGAATGGTGGCACATGCTTTTAATCCCAGCACTTGGGGCAGGGGCAGGGGAGGAGGCAGAAGCAGGTGGATCTCTGTGAGTTCGAGGCCAGTCTGGTCTACAGAGTGAGTTCCAGGACAGCCAAAGATACACAAAGAAACCCTGTCTCTAAAAACAAACAACAAACAAAAATAAACCCTAATTAAGACAAGTGCTGAAATAAATAAATGTGAAAAACAACACTGACGGCTGGTTTGAAGTCTCTGCTGTTTTCTAGCTTACCTCAGCCAGTCTCATTTCTTCTCTCAGCTTTGCTTTTCAGCTGACGGTCTCGACCTTCCCTGGATCACACCAGTCGATGGCCAAGTCTCTCTTGTGTGTCAGGTGGGATATTCAGGTCAGGCCAACAGGTAATTTTATAAATCTGTTTGTAAAACTCCTCCCAGACTTATACTATAGGATACAAACTATTTATATATAACTACTAATGGTTAATTTTACAGTCACAGATCAAAGAAATGCATTTGGTTGTAATTTGTAGCCCAAATTTTAATGAGCAGCCTTTAATGAGCAAATTCTTGTGGGAGATGGATTTAGTGAGAGGTGGTTGAGTCATCTGACTGCTGTGTCTAGGAGATGTTAAGTGGCGGGTGGGTGGAGCCAGCACTGTTCTTATTTCTGGGTGGGGTCACACCTCCCAGAAGTATTCCTTGTAGGTAGGGGCATTTCCTGTTCTTTTCCTTCTTCTCTGGGTCCATGAACAAATTCTACAATTATCCCATATTTGTTGAGTACTGCTTTTTTTCCTTTACCTCACAGTACTATATAGTTAATCTTACTTTTATTGCACATTGCATATTTACTTTTTAAGAGGTTTTAATTTTAAAGATTTAATTATTTTTGTTCATGTGTGTTCAGCTTGGTGCCTGTGGAAGTCAGAAGATGCCATCAGATCACCTGGAAATGGAGTTCCAGAGTGTTGTGAGCCTCTGCATGGGTGCTGGGCACTGACCCCAGGTCCTAATGCTGGGATTACAGTAAATGCAGCTGTCCTTAGCCCCATGTTCTGTTTTAATTGACTACTTGAAAAATGAAGTTATTAAATTATATTCTGTCTCCTAGAAGCTCTGGAGACAGGGACTGTGGCTTTTGCTACTACTAATATTTCTCTGTTCACTTTGTATTTAAAATTAAAATATAAGTACATAATTTCCTTCCTCCAGTCCCTCCCATGTCCCTCTCCTTGCTCCCCTCAAATTCATGTCTTCCTTTTCTTTGTTACCGATACATAAATATACATATACATGTGCATACATACATGAATACAGTGTGCTCAGTCTTGGTGTTACTTGAATGTGTATGATTTCAGGGCTGACTAGTTGGTATTGGATAAACAATTAGGATACTCATCCCTAGAGATACTGTTTCTTCATTCTCAGCATTCCTTATAGTTCTTTGTCTAAAGGTAGGGCCCTGTGAGAGGTCACCCCTCCAGATTACCATGTCTGGTGGTGGTATTTTTGTTCGGGTCTTGTTTGGTAGCCATGTGGTTGAGGTTTTATGGGTACAACTCCCCTGTCATTTCTTTTTCTTTTTCTCTTTTTTTTTCTTTTTGCTTTTCCAAGACAGGGTTTCTCTGTATAGTTTTGTGCCTTTCCTGGAACTCGCTTTGTAGACCAGGCTGGCCTTGAACTCACAAAGATCCGCCTGCCTCTGCCTCCCAAGTGCTGGGATTAAAAGCGTGCGCCACCACCGCCCGGCTTCCCCTGTCATTTCTATATCTGTTATTTCATATATAATAGATCCTTGGCATCATTCTAGACTATAAATAATGAATATAATCACTTTTTTTGGAATATACTTTCTTATTGTTGTTATTTTTTTGAGACAAGATCTGGCTATGTAGTTCTGGCTGTCCTGGAATTCACTATGTAGACCAGGCTGGCCTCAAACTCACAAAGGTCTTCCTGCCCCTGCTTCCCAAGTGCTGGGGTTAAAGGCATGTACCACAACTGCCTGACTTTTGGTATATATGTAAACACACACACACACACACACACACACACACACACACTTTTGTTTATTTTTGAGGAATACTATTTTAAGGTGTATTACTTTTTTTATGTTGCATTTGCTTAACTCTGTGGAGATGTGTTACTTTGCCTGTCTAAAAGAACTGATGGTGTAATAAAGAACTGAATGGTTAATAGCAAGGCAGGAGAAAGGATAGGTGGGGCTGGCAGGCAGAGAGAATAAATGGAGAAATCTGGGAGAGGAGAGATCTAGGAGCAAGAGGAGGGGAAGGACATCGGGGGCCAGCCACCCGGCTAGACAGCAGGCCATAGAGTAAGAAGTAAAAACAGGTATATAGAAATAGAGACAGGTAGCTGGGCAGTAGTGGCACAGACCTTTAATCCCAGCACTCGTGAGGTACAGGCAGGCGGATCTCTCTGAGTTCGAGGCCAGCCTGGTCTACAGAGTGAGATCCAGGACATGCTCCAAAACAACACAGAGAAACCCTGTCTCAAAAAACAAACAACAACAACACCCCCCCCCAAACCAAAACCAAACAAACAAAAAAAAATTGAGAAAGGTAAAAGCTCAAAGGCAAAAGCTAGGCGAGATAATTTAAAGTTGGCAAGAAACAAGCCAAGTTATGGCTGGACATTTGTAAGAAAGAATGACCCTCTGTGTGTAATTTATTTGGGAGCTGGTGGCGGGCCTCCAAAGAACAAAACCAAACAAGTTTATTGTTATCTTGGCGATTCTGTCTTCCTTTTAGGCCCGGGGCTAGTGTTGTATTTCCTTACATTCATCTCTCCCCTCCTTCCCTCTCCATCTTGTCTTTCTCTCTCTCTGTCTCATTGTTTATTTCGGTGGTTCTCAGCCTTCCCAACGTTGTGACCCTTTAATACAGTTCCTCATGTTGTGGTGACCCCCAACCATAAAATTATTTTCGTTGCTACTTCGTAACTGTAATTTAGCTACTTTGGTGAATGTAATGTAAATTTCTGATATGCAGGATGGTCTTAGGTAATCCCTGTAAAAGGGCCATCTGATCCCCAAGGGTTACGAACCACTGGTTTATTTGGTGTTATTGAAACCAGGTTCTTAAGCATGCTTATCTAAGTACTCTGTGACAGAGTCCCCTCCTGACCTCATTCTTTCTTCAACTGCTGTAGTTCTGAGAACTGCATCATTTCGTGGTCTCCAAGGCTTGGATTATAAATGAAAATGAGTATGTTGTGGGGGTTACTATTTTGTGGGGGCACATTACTATTTTTTGTTTGAGACGGGATCTTGCTGTGTAGGTAGATTAAGCTGACCTAGGACGATCTAGTTTCAGCCAGCCTCGGTCATCCCTTTGCCTCAGCCTTGTGAGTGCTGAGATTTCACTGGAGGTGAGATCACTGTTCTGGGTGGCTGTGCTGGCACGGAGTGCAGGACAGCATTCAGGCATGCTCAGCATGTGCTCGACCACTGAGCCTCCATCCTACCTAGAGGCCACTTCTGTGTTTGCTCATCTGTGTCTACATGGCAATGACAAATAACGGTATTTGGGACAAGCCAGCTTAGGTTTGAGTACTTCTGCTGGCCAGATATGTGACCTTGGGTAGGTCAGCGCTCATCTTCCTCATTTACAAAGTGAGATAATTTCTACCTATGCGACAGGATTGTAGTGAGACTCAAAGAACATGCTATGCCAAATTGTTACATACATGCAACATGCTCATCCTGGACAGTTTTGAGAGATGAAAGGTCAGTTAATTCAAGAATTAGAGTTAAGTGCTTTGGGTTCCTTTTTGTTTTAAAAAGTCTGAAGTTACCATAGTTACGTACAGATCAGCATCCCTTACAATGTGTTGGGTTGTGAATCGGTTATCACCTATTCTTCTGAGTCGGTTTTGCTAGGTAGCCCAGGTTGGCCTGAACTCATGATCCTTCTGCCTTAGTCTCCTATCACATTCAGCTATAATCTCTATTAGCTTTGAAATAGATATATATATATTTTAAAGATAGGGTCTCCTTATGTAGTCTTACTCTCTATGTAGACCAGACTGGTCTTGAACTCACAGAGGTCCACCTGCCTCTGCCTCCCAAATGCTGGAATTAAAGATGTGAGCCACAGTGTCTGAACCCTGTTTTCCTCAATGATAAAATGGGGTTGACAGTAATAAAAGCAGCTACTTTATAGGATAGTGTCCAGCACTGAGCACAAAGCCTACGATATCGTATGAACTGATAAGCAACAGTGACAGTCACGGGCTGTAAGGTGAAGGAATACTTGCTGTGTGTCTGACACGATGCCACAGGTTTTCCTGTGTGTTATCTCATTTAATCTTCCAGAAGTTTCTGAAGTTTTGTTTCAGTATTAGTCATATTTTATAGATTAGGAAACTGGAGAATGGAGGGGCTTTAATTTCCCCAAATTAAATAGCAACTTGTGCCTGAATTCAGACCCGAGATCTCTTAGTTTCTGTAGAAATTTGTCATATATGAATAGCATTTATGCATTTGGTGACACATAGCATTAATATTAAAACAATAACAGTTTTAGGGACTGGAAAATGTACAGATAAGATTTAATTTATAAATCCCTCTCAGCTAATATGTAGCTACTCATATTCAGGTTGAAATTGTGTGTTTTCTCCAATGGATTAACACATTTTTTTTTCCTGATTGACATCTGTTCAAATTATGAATAAATAATGATGCATTTAAAGATGTGCATCATTGACCAGGCAGTGGTGGTGCACATCTTTGATTCCAGCACTCAGGAGGCAGAGGTAGGTAGATCTCCAAATTCAGGGCCAGCCTGGGCTACAGAGTGAGTTCCAGGATAGCCAGGGCTACACAGAGAAACCCTGTTCCAAAAAAAAACAAAACAAAAAAAAGATGTGCATCATCATCTAAAACTCGACAGTTACTTGAGTTGTGTTGATTACTCTCCTATTTGTTAAAATGGCTTTGAACAGCGACAGGACCTGGACTGGAGCGAAAGAAGAAAGAGAGATACTAATTACCACGTTTACCACGAAGTTTACCACGAATTGTTATTTCAGCTGCATTTTGTCCTGTTTTGTGTTGTCTTAATTGTGCCGTGGTCTGTAAGAAAGCTTCCAGAGGCCCAAAGTATGCAATCACATATCTCCAGAGCGGCAGGGGAGTGTGTGTGTGTGTGTGTGTGTGTGTGTGTGTGTGTGTGTGTGTGTGTGTGTACATGAATGTGTGTGCTGTGCTTTCTATGTGGCTGCTGGGGCTCTACATTCAGGGGCTCAGGCTTGTCCAGCAGGCACTCCTTGCCCCTCCCCAGCCCCCTTAGTGGTTCCCTTCATTGCCAGCTCATTCCACTTCTTTACTTAGTGAGACAAGATCTCAAGTAGCTCAGACTGACCTTGATTTGGCTACACAGCCAAAGCTTGCCTTAAATTCCTGATCCTTTGGCTCTACCTTGTGAGAGCTGGGATGATAGGCATGAGCCACCACACCCGGCTCCTTGGCCATTCAGTGTGACTCATTGTGTACTGTTCTTTAATGCTCTGCTTCAGTGACTGTGACCGTTGCATGAGCAAACGTGATTCTACCCAGATACCACCAGTTCAACGTGCAACTTAACGCTTACGTACTTCAGTAGAGACGTACACATCACCAGAGGAAAATTCTCCTTTGATCACATTAACCTTGGTCGCTTAAAACAACCTTTGAAAACAGACTCACCTGGGTACAATAGAAAGTTAGTTTTGTTATTAGTAAGAGCAAACCTCTCCCAAGTCTGCAGCATCCCTGTGGTACGGGCGTAGCAGTGTAAGTCAGAAGAAAGTCACACGGGTTCTCTAGTTTTAACAACCCTTGGGAAAGCTGCCTGCGGCTAGAAACTCTTGGGACTCTTAATGTCCTTGATCCATCCCTTTCTGTGGTCCGAGTGTCCTTGATCCATCCCTTTCTGTGGTCCGAGTGTCCTTGGTCCATCCATTTCTGTGGTCCGTTGTTTCCCCCTCTGTCCCTCACGGGTGATTCCCAAGATCTTATTTGATAGCTGTTTGCTGAGAAGTATGTGGCTTTCGTTTCATGGGACTAATTCTTGTTTTCCACCGAAGCTTAAGTTATTGTTTTCACAAAGCCCTGGAACAAATTGCTTTAGTTTGTGGTGTGTGTGTGTGTGTGTATGTGTGTTGTGTATGTATGTATGTGTGTATGTGTGCCTGTGTTTGTGTGTGTAGGCCAGAGAGCAAACTTGAAAGGGCCAGTCACCTTGTATTTTTTTTTTAATTTTTTTATAAAGATTTATTTATTATGTATACAGTGTTCTGCTTCTGCCTACACATATCCCTGCAGGCCAGTAGAGGGCACCAGATCTCATTACAGATGGCTGTGAGCCACCATGTAGGTGCTGGCAATTGAACTCAGGACCTCTGGAAGAGCAGTCAGTGCTCTTAACCTCTGAGCCACCTCTCCAGCCCCATCACCTTGTATTTTTGGGGGTGGGTGGGGCAGGGGTGGGGTGGGGTATATGTGTGTGTTGGGAAGAGATTTCATATATATGTAGTCCTAGTAGGTTTGGGACTCACTAAAAAGACCAGGCTGACCTTGAACTCACAAAGATCCATCTGTCTCCTGAGTTCCGGGATTAAAGGCATGTACTGTTGCACCCAGCCCCTTTGTTTTTTGAGACGGGGTTCTCTTAGTGAGACCAGTGTTGGAGTCACAAGCACAGGCCACCACACTGTGCCTTTTATATTTGGGGGATTGAATTCAGGTCCTGATGCCCGCAAGGCAAGCACTTTCCCCATCCTGTTGCCTCTGTGGCCCCTTGTTGCCTTAATTTCTCTGGCCAACATTATGTGGCTGTTAGTTCACGGCTGGGCACTCTTAGCTAAAATCTCTGTAGTAAAACTGAGTAGCTGCCTGTGTTAAACTGCTTTCTGTTTCTATACTGAAGAACATGAGGTTGGGTATTGTGCTGTCTGGTTGTTTACGTCAGTGTGACGCAGGCTACAGTCATCTGAGAGGAGGGAACCCCATTGAGAAAAACGCCTCCGTAAGATCTGGCTGCAGGCAAGCCTGGAGGGCAATTTCTTAACTAGCAATTGATGGAGGAGGGCCCAGCCCATTGTGAGTGGTACCATCCCTGCAAAGGAGGTCCTGGGTTCTATGAGAAAGCACGCGGAGCAATCCATGAGGAGCAAACCATGAGGAGCAAGCCATGAGGAGCAAGCCATGAGGAGCAAGCCATGAGGAGCAAGCCAGTAAGCAGTACCTTCCATGGGCTCTGCATCAGCTCCTGCCTCTAGGTTCCTGTCCTGACTTCCTTCAATGAGGGGACTATGATGTGGAAGTATAAGCCAAATAAACCCTTTCCTCCCCAACTTGCTTTTAGTTATGGTGTTTCATCACAGCAAAAGTAACCCTAGTTAAGACAATGAGGTTTGATACTTATAAATATCAAAGTGGTTTTATTTAGCTTATAGTTTTGAAGGTTGCAGTTCCAAGTGTGGCCTACCTCATTGATCTGTTCTCTGGTAAGGCCTTTGAAGAGGGGAGGTGTCTTAGTTTGGGTTTTCATTGCTGTGAAGAGACATCATGACCATTTAACTCTTATAAAGAGAACATTTAATTGGCGCAGCTGGCTTACAGCTTGCTTGTCATTCAGAGGTTTCATGGTGGGGAGCATGGCGGTGTGTGGGCCATCGTGGTGCTGGAGCTGAGAGTGCTAGATCTTGACTCAGAGGCAACAGGAAGTTGACTGACCATCACATTGAGTGAAGCTTGAAAAAAGACCTCAAAGCCCGCCCCCACAGTGACACACTTCCTCCAGCAAGGCCACACCTCCTAATAGTGAGATTCCCTTTGGGGGCCATTTTCTTTCAAATCACCACAGGAGGCTATGGTACCTCTAAATGAAAGTTAGGGAGCCCACTCTGGCTGCTAATATGAGGTAAGGGAGAAGGTTTGTGTTTGGACTCAATCTGGGCCAGGGATAGGAGGAGTGGCAGCCATAGTTACACCAGACAATGTAGTTATCCCTTTCCTCCTTCTTTTTAGAATATGTAGATGTTTATAGTCTTACTGTTATATTTTAAAAACGGCGTGAAGGAGTCACACCATACAACAGGGCCCACGTGGGAAGTTTATTGAGGGGAGGGGAGAGAAGGGGGCAGAGACTGTTCCCTGGGGATGAGAGAGAAGGAAGAGAAAGAGAAAGAGGAGGTGGCAAGGCCCGCCTTTCTAAGGAAATGTAGCGAATGCGCACAGGGGGTTCTCTTAGTGACTGCAGCTGAGGATATATCCTGTCAGGACCCTAAGGGCAGGCTGGTACAGATGCTTAAATGCTAACACTTACCATGCCAAGTACTTTTGAACTTGAGTGTGTGTGTGTGTGTGTGTGTGTGTGTGTGTGTGTGTGTGTGTGTGTGTGTGGTGTGGTGTGCTGGGTCTTGCATGTCCTAGGTAAGCATTTACACTTTACACTCTCAGGAGTTTTAATTAAAAAATTGTTTTATTTATGTATGCATATATCTGTATGGGTGAGTGTATGTGCATGTGTGCAGATATGCGTGCCTGTGTAGAGGCTAGAAGAGGGTGTTGCTCATCTTCCTCGGTCTGTCTCTGTCTACTCCTCTGAGGTAGACTCTCTCCCTGAACCTGGAGCTCACGTTTTTCTCAGCTAGGATAGCAAGCTTCCAGAATCCTCTTATTTCCACCCTCCTGAGAGCTGGCACACCTATAGGTGTGCACAGGACACTTGGCTTGTTCCGTGGATGTTGGCGTCCACACTCCAGTGCTCAGCAGGAGTGCGTGGCTGAACAACTTCATGAAGCCAGTGCTGTTTTGTCCCGTTCGACACTTGAGGTGAACGAAGCTTGGAAAGGTTTCTGTGTCGTGACCACAGAGCCACGAATGAAGAACTGGCTTGAACCAGGTTTTCCTCCTTGGACCTCAGGCTCTGGAGCGCGATGAGGTTCTGTCTTCAGGAGAAAGCAGGGTGCGGATGTGAGGGCAGCGTATGTGGGCACACACTTCTCACCTGCTGACTCTGTTAGAATGTTATTAGTGTTTATCTATTTGCTTCAGAGAAAGTCTGATGTATCTCAGCCTCAAACTTGCCATGGAGTGGAGGATGACCTTGAACTCTGTATCCTCCTGCTTCTGTGTCCTGAGTACTGGGATTATATCATTAGCATTTATTTATTTATTTATTTATTTATTTATTTATTTATTTATTTCAGAATTAAGAATTATCAAATCAAGAAATGGCAAAGATTCATTTAGAGGAGAACAATTGGCCGAACTATGTTATATCTTGTTTTAGCAGTAACCAAGTTGTGAGCAGCAGGAAAGTGGTCTCACCGTGTAGCCCAGGCTGGCCTGGAACTGTCAGTCCACCTGCCTTAGCTTCTTGAGTGCTGGGGTTACAGGCATTTATTATTTTAGTTGGCTAGAGAGCATGGCACATCTTTAAAGGAAATTGTTCACTTTCTACATTGAATTAAACATCAAGTCCTGGGTGGCTTAAATTTGTATGCTCATCTGTGGTTTCACTTCAGCCAACTTCATTTAGTTGATATGCATGTGGAGGCATGCCCTCATGGACATGTGGGGTTTTGTTTGTTTGTTTTTTTGAGACAGGGTTTCTCTGTGTAGCCCTGGCTGTTCTGGAACTAGCTCTGTAGACCAGGCTGGCCTTAAATTCACAGAGATCCCCTGCCTCTGCCTCCCAAGTGCTGGGATTAAAGGCGTGCGCCACCATTGCCTGACTGTGGACATGTGTTTTTAAGAAAAAACAATCCCAGGCATTATATTTGGATGTGTTTTTTCTGTGTGTAGCTTTTTAGCTGAGGGGTAGATGCCTCTTCTAGGGATCTTCATTAGAAGTCACTCTAGGGCTGGAGAGATGGCTCAGAGATTAAGAGCACTGGCTGTTCTTCCAGAGGTCCTGAGTTCAATTCCCAGCAACCACATGGTGGCTCACAACCATCCGTAATGAGGTCTGGTGCCCTCTTCTGGCCTGAAGGGACACATGCAAGCAGAACACTGTATACATAAATAAATAAATAAATCTTTAAAAAAAAAAAAAGTCACTCTAGAAGGCTCCCAATGACAGGAGTTAAAGGAATGTTAGCCATAAAATATGCTTTCATAAGTAATTTTTCAGTGCGCCCTCAGGTCAGCTCAGATAGGAAGTCTGTGGAACTGAAGAACGGTGTCTTTTCCTGGGAAGTTGAGATGATAGTTTAGGTGGCTCAGGGGGTGGCTGGTGAATGGTGAATTTTCTGACTCTATGTAAGTCATTGGACTCCCTGGCTCTGCAAGGTTGTGAAATGTTGAAACCATCCAGGGCACATCCAGGAGCCGAAGGGTGGAGAGATTGGTGAGTGCCTTTGAGCTGAGCCATGCCACGGGCCTACTGGAAAGCATCTGAACATAGTTATCATCGTGTGGGAGGAAATCTTGCTATCGTGAAGGATTCATTTGTTGTTGGAAGTGTCCTGTGTACAGCCGTTTCTCGCAGAGGTCAGGGTATGGCCGTTGGCAGGGAAGGCAGCTCTGTGAGTTGCCGTGTGGTGCTGGTGCCCACTGTTGCCTGCCTTCCTCTTTTGTTCCTCTGTGTGGTTTAGTAGTGCTTCTCTCATTACCTTTGACTAGGTTTGCTTTCTGCTCCTGCTCACACATTTGGACTCTGTGTTCTTCTGCCAACAATATGTTGCTTACATCGCATATTTCTCCCGGCCAGTAACTCCCGAGCGCCACGTAGGTGTATGTTGCTTTGCCGACAGTGAGCATTGTGGGAGTTGATGCAACCTCAGAGCCCTAAGCGGGCTGGTTCCGGAACTGCACCTCAGAGAAGGCGGTGTGGTGAAAAGGATAGGGGTGTGGGGGTGGGGGGGAGAGGGAGAGGGAGAGCCAGCAAGCCAAAACCAAGACTCCCAGGAGAAAACAAGATCCTAAGACTGGTTCACAGAGTTTGTGTTCTGTGCAATGATGTAGCCTCAGATAAATGAGGTTGACTGTTGGACATTTGAAAGTCCAGAGGTTATAATGACCTGCAGGCACATAACTTCTTAGGGGAATAGAGTGGGTGGGGTGGGTGGAAGAGGTTGGCTTGGTGGAGATGCAAATCACATCCTACGGAACAGGAGCTGTGGGACTTTGTTCTAGCTGGTTTCTGGGCATACCAGGAGGCATGTAGCCAGGGTTAGACCTGGGCATTTTGAAGGAAATGGAAAAGTTTACAAAGCAAGAATGGAAGTCCATGGAAGTCATACAGGACCTTCTAGAATTAAAAATAATTCATTTGTACTGATCTGTTTTCTGTTGCTAATTATATCATACCTCAAAGCAGGTAGACTGTGGAAGAATTTGTTTTGCCTCATGGTTCTGGAGATGCAAGGTCCAGGGGCCACGTCAGGTGATGCCCTAGAGGCAGAGGCATTTCAGGGCATACTGTGACAAGGACGGAGTGCTGTGTGTTTGCCTCTGCTTCTCGTCTTAGGAACTCCCCAGGATTCAGTCACTGGGGACTCCTCCAGTGACCATCTACTCCTGCACATTCTAAAGGCCTCACCTCTGAACATCATGGCTGGATTAAGTTTCCACCCTCTCAGTACCTCAATTAGGGATTATGTTTCCGTATGTGAAGCTTTGAGATGTACCTAAACTCTCCCCTAATGGTACCATGCGTTCATTATTAGCTTTGCTGTGTGGCTAGGTGATCCTCTCCCCACCTCCATCCAAAACATCCGTCATTTCACCTGTCCAAAAAATGTGCATTTATTATGTGGACTTACTAACAAAACCCAAAACCCAAAATCTTGTTGTGTTTAAGATAATTACCACTAACTATTTATTGATGAGTTTTTGAGATAGGCTGGCTTGGATTTGACTGTAGGGAAGGCTGGTCTTGAACTCCTGATCCTCCTACCTCAGCCTCCCAGGTAATGATATGGCTGGAATCCTGAGCCAGTGTTACTTATTGCCACTGTCGTCCATGAGCAGAGACAGGCGTTGAGTGAGCTGCGGCTCATTCAGGGAGCTGGCACCTGAGAACACCAGGTTGCCTCACACCTCTCTCCTCTGCAGCCAGCCGGCTGTCTGTCAGTCAGAAGGACAAAGACAGTTGGTCATTCTAGAGCTCAGCTTGTGTGTGGTGGTCAGTCAGGCACATTTCTGAGACTTGTAATGTCTGCACCTCTCGTCTTCCCCCATTCTCCGTCAGTCTGTCTGGGATCGGCTCTGCCTGCAATGCTATTGTAGTCAGGGTGTGCTGGGATCGACCTTCTGTGCCTCAGGGGCCCCGGGTAGGAGAGCATTAACTCAGAACAGACAAGCCATTAACAATGTATGTGTGCTAGGGTATTAATGACGTGCATGCACACTGCTCTTTACAGCCTGCAGTACAAATGTATTTTCAGGAGATAGAATACTTTGTTTGTTTGCTTGTTTTTGGCTTTTTGAGACGGGTTCTCTGTGTTGTCCTGGCTATCCTGGAACTCACTTTGTAGACCAGGCTGGCCTCGAACTCAGAGATCCACCTGCCTCTGCTTCTCAAGTGCTGGGATTAAAGGCATGCACTACCATGCCCTGTTCTAGAGAATACTTTTTCAAGACTCATCTGTCCTTCCTGTCTTCTGTTGCTGGGTATATAGGCATGCATCACAGCACTCAGCTACAGCAGTTTTTTTAGTACTGGTAAACGTCCATTCAGTATTAAAATTCTCCAGTTGTCTTCTTTTGGTTTGTTCACATCTGGTAGGTCCAATGACGGGATGGCGCATTATCGTTGATTTATTTATTAGAAGCTTTTTCACTAAGGAGAAATTTATATATCAAAGTTAACCATGTTCAAGTGAACAGTCTAGTGGTATTTAGTACAGTTACCGTGAAGTGTGACGGGATCCAGTACAGTTACCCTGAAGTTTAATGGGATCCAGTACAGTTACCCTGAAGTGCAATGGGATCCAGTACAGTTACCCTGAAGTGCAATGGGATCCAGTACAGTTACCCTGAAGTGCAATGGGATCCAGTACAGTTACCCTGAAGTGCAATGGGATCCAGTACAGTTACCCAGAAGTGCAATGGGACCCAGTATGGTTACCGTGAAGTATAACTGCCACCACTTGGTGTTGCTTTTCTGCCTTGAGGATTCCCTCTGTGTCTAATTGACTAAATTTCCCCTTTCTCCCTTGGGTTGTAGGTGTGTAGTCTGTATGTCTCAGATTACATCTCCACACCACTGTTGAATATGCACCTTTCTTTCTCCTTTAAATCTTGAATCACTGGGAGATCTAGGTGCCATCGGTTTGGGGCTTAGTCTTACACGAGAAGATTTCTTGGGACGTTTTGTGTTACGTTAGATGGCATACAATGCTTGTGTTTTAGAAGAACTCCATGTGACCATTGGTTAGTCCTCTGTGTATATTTCACAGATGGCTTTGCTGGCTGTTTTCATTGTGGTCCAAACGTGGTTGTCTGGATGTCACCTAGCTAGGGAGCCATCACTTTTGGGAGGATGGTACCACCGTCGTGCATTTCTGACTGCGGCCAAACCCACTGCTGCCGTGGGGGAACTTTAGGACTGATCCTGTGAGTCCCCTACACACACAGTCCTTCCCCATCTTTCCCTGGGTCCTCCCGACTCTGCCGTCGGCGTGATGCTTGGATCTACGCAGGCTTACTGACTCAAAGCTCTTCTTTCCACCTCTACTGCTCACCTGCTCCAATCACAGTGGTTGTTGCCATGGTAACAGCAAATAACTTCCTACTCTTGCTGTATCGCCTCCATTTTCTCAGGTTTCCTCATATTGGCTTATTGCTCTTTAAATATTGTTTTGTACTGAATAGCATAAAGGTTGCCATTTCCCTCGTTAAAGTGTGCAGTTCAGTGACATTAATTGCAATCAGTGTTGCGCAGCTGCCTTTTCAAAACTTTCTGTCACCTTGAACAAAACAATCTTTTTTTGACTAAAATTTTTTTTATTTATTTTTCTTAAAAATTCATACAATATATCCTGATTTATAAATGATAGACAGTAGTCCTCCTCCCTTCGCTCAGTCCCTGGCAGCTTCTGTCTGTTTTCTGTCTACAAATCTGTCCTTTTCAACCCCTTTTATGCGTGTGGAATCAAACATTTGTTCTTCCGTGTCTGGCTTATTTTAGGTACCCCGATGTGTGGCTTTTGTGAATGTTAGTGCTCTGAACATTTACATGTAAGCTTGCGCCGTGGACATTGCTTTGATTATTTCCTGTGCGGTTGTCTAGGACTGAGACAGTGGGGTCATCTAGGCACTCCTCGTTCAATCCTTTGAGTAGCGTCACACGCATTTCCACAGTGGCTTTGCCGTTTTACACGTCTGCTTTGTGTGTGTCTTGGTTTTAGCTGCGCTGCGGGGCTAACAGCCAGTGTTCCGTGCCTTTGGTTTTCGCGTCCCTCATGGTTGGTGCCTCCCTGTTCCTGAACTGCCTTGTCTCCTGTAGACAAAACTGCGCTTTCCTGGTCTCCTCTGCCTCCACTGTCCGCTTCTCTTTTACTGGCTGTTCCTCTCCTACCCGCCTGCTGAGTGAGGAGTACAACCTTGGGTTTTCTTGTTTCTCAGAGCTCTTGGCTTGTCCCATTTGGTGCCTTACATTTAAGTAACTCTGTAGCAGAGTGAGTCATTCTTGGACCTCTGTTTTTCTTGCCTTTCAGTGTGCCACAATGAGACTGCCCACATTATAATCTGTGGCTCTAAAATTGAGCAATTTGCTTATAAACTCTTCTGTGTGTTGGTTCGATCTGGGGACAAGAGTGTACATGGCAGAGGCTGAGTGGAGATGGGTGTTTTTGGCACATCTGGTGACAGAAATTTGGAACCTGTAAGGCTTTCACTGTGCAGAAAGCTGTTTCTCATCTGACAAAAGGAGAGTTACAGTTTGGATCTTACGTATCACTCAGGGCTGATTGTGTTAGAGACTTAGTCCCCAGGATAGTGCTCCTGGGAGATGGTGGGACCCAGAGAAGGTAGGTATTGGTGGGAGGTCACTGAGGGTGAGTCCCAAAGGTACTGTGAGGCCCTTCCTTTGCTTCCTGGCTCACGAGTGGTTTGTTCTGCCGTCCACTCATGCCGTGATAGGCTATTGTGTCAGCAGGCTCTTAGCAATGGGAGTGCCTGATGTAGGACTAGACCTCCACAGCTGTGCGCTAACATAACCCTTTTCCTCCTTGTACAGTAATTTTGGGGAAGGGCTGGAGAGATGGCTCAGAGGTTCAATTCCCAGCAACTGTATGGTGGCTCACAACCGTCTGTAATGAGATCTGTCGCCCTCTTCTGTTCTGCAGGTAGACATGCAGACAGAACACTGTATACACAATAAATAAATAATTCTTTAAGAAAAGTTTGGGAAGTGTTTTGTTAAAGTACTGTGAAACCGACTCATTCAGAGGACAGATGACTTACGAGCTGCTTCCTCCCCTTCCATGTGTAAATGCTGAGGACTGTGCAGTGTGTTCCTTTGCCAGGTTCTTCTTCACAAGGTCAAGAGCCTCTGATTATTGTGACTGCATATGGCGCTTTCTGTACAGGTGCTGGGTGAGTGGGTGTGCATGTGTGTGTGTGTGTGTGAATGAGAGAGAGAGAGAGGGAGGGAGGGAGGGAAGGGAGGGAGTGTGTGTGTGTGTGTGTGTGTGTGTGTGTGTGTGTATGTATGTGCATGTGCATGTTCTGAGACCTTTTGTGACTTGTGGTGCAGCTCTGGGCAGTTGACCTTTGGTTTGTATTTGGCCCATAAAAACAAATTTAAAGATCACGGGAATCGCTGGTGAGCCACAGTCAGGTGTTTTGGCTGAATACTTAGATATTTTATAAATCACCACGGCATGTCGTCATGTCCTAAGATTGGGTCTGATGTCCTCCACTTCCTGTAGCTGACTTGTGCTTCCTGCTAATTAGCACCCCAATTTGATACTTCTGCGGTTCTTAATCTAGTTGACTTAAGGAACACGCTTCCTGCATATTTTTAGAACTTCTTTCGGTTTGGATCTCACAGTCTATTTATAGATAAGAGATAGAGTGTTTTATCTCACCCAGGGGATCCCTGATGAGCCCAGGATGAAACCCAGCAGAACAATAAACAGAGCACCAGTGTATAATTGCTGTGTTCTAGTACACTCTAATCCACTCATAAAGTATTTATCTGTGCTTTAGATCATGTTAATTTTTAGATCTTCTCATTGGAAAGTATATTTTGTTAGTTTGCTAATTATAGTTGAAATTAAAGGTTCATTGCAAATGCATTCTCTTTTAAGTATGTTTTATAATTGGGTAACTTTTTTTTTTTTAAGAAGCTTTATTTTGGGCTAATCTCAAAATTATAGGAAAGTTGAAAGCACAGAGAAGTTTCCTAGGTCCTTTATCCAAATTTAGAAAAGTTAGCATTTCCCATGTGAGCTTTAGCATGTTTAATTGCCATTTATGTACACACACATTTATTTTTGAATCATTTTAAAGCTAGGCTACATATATAATATTCCTTTACTTAATAGTTGAGTGTGTGTTTTTTTTCCTTCCTTCTCTCCTTCTTTCCCTTCCCCCTTCTCTTCCCCCTCCCTCTTTCTGTTGGTTTGAATTAGAATCTTACATTGCCCAGGCAGGCCTTGAACTTCTGTTATAGGTGAGGCTGGCCTTGAACTCCTGTTCCTGTCTCTACCCCTTGAGTACTGGAATTACAGGCATGAGCAACAATGCTCAGCATTCTTTCTCTTTCTTTCAGTCTCTCTCCACGCACGCGCGCGCGCGCGCGCGCGCGCACACACACACACACACACACACACACGCACGCACGCACGCACGCACGCACACGCATGCGTATGCAGAGACCAGAGGTGAATCTTGGGTGTTTTTTCTCCGTCACTTTCTACCTTTCTTTTTTTGAGATAGGCTCTCTCACTGGGACCCGGGGCTCCGCAGTTCGGCAGGGCTGGTTGGCCCACGAGCGTTAGTGAGCCTCCTTTACCCACACCCCAGCACTGCAAGGGCGTGGCATCGCCTCCGGGTTTTTAGTGTAGGACCCGGGGATAGAACTCAGGTCCTCATGCCTGCGTGGTCAGCACTTTGCCCGCCGAGCCATTGTCCCGGCCCCTCAGCGTCTGTTTTCTGAGAACAGGGATGTTTGCTCTTCCTTCCTCCTCGTCCTCCTCACTTCTCCCTCTTCCTCTCCAGGCTCCTGCTACAGATCCTTGCTTTAGCTTAGGCTGGCCGTACAGCAATCCCGCTCAACCTTCCTGTGCCTGCCTCAGCAGCTTCCCAAGTGCGGGAATTACATGTTTGTGCCTCCGCCCCCGAATGACTCTAGTCTTTCTTTTTGACAGTGGTGGAATCAGTCCCGGGGCCTCATGCGTGCTCGGCAAGCATTCTGCTGCCGAGCAACCCCCCAGCCTGGCACCCCCGTCTTTATCACGTGACCATTTTTGCAGTTTGTCAGTTGCTCTGATGAAGTCTTTCGTTGCATTTTCTCCTTCCCTTCTATGATCTAGTCGCCCGTGACACATTGCATGGAGCTGCCATGTCTCTGCTTTGTTATTCTGCAGTGGTTCCTTAATTGTGACCTTTTATTTCAGGCTGCTTTTTGTAATTGAAATCGATCAACATAATACTTGTGATAATTCGATGCTTTTATACAATATATAGTGACCGACGGAATCAGGGCAGTTAATGCTTTCCTCATAAACATGTATCATTTCTTTGAACTCCTGGTGCTTCGGAATACACTGCACTGCTCTGAAATGTACCCCCATACACCGCACTGCTCTGAAACGTACCCCCATACACCGCACTGCTCTGAAACGTACCCCCATGCACCGCACTGCTCTGAAACGTACCCCCATGCACCGCACTGCTCTGAAACGTACCCCTATACACCGCACTGCTCTGAAACATACCCCCCATACACCGCACTGCTCTGAAACATACCCCCTATACACCGCACTGCTCTGAAACGTACTCCCTTGCTGTGCTGCAGAACAGCACCCCATCCTTCCTAGTTGACTGCATCTGGGTGTCTGGTACTGTCCTGTCTCCGTCCTCTCCCCACACCCTCCCTCTGTACTTCTGTGAGGCCATTGTTTTAGCTTCCACGTGTGAGTGAGAAGATTCCCTGTTGGTTTCTGCGTCTGACTCATTCCTTCCAGTTCCAACTTTGTTGCCCCAAATGGCAGGATTCCATTCTCTTATTTTTCTTGAGGCCGAGGAGTGTTTGCTTGGGTGCAGTTACTTTGTTTGCTCTGTTTGTTAGTTTTTTTGGGCTCCACGACTGATTCCTCTTCTTGACGCTGTGATCAGTGGTGCACACACTGTGGGTGTGGGGTCTTCTGACACGGTGAATCACCTCGGGGTGCATACCCCGTAGTGTTAGCTTCCCACGTGTAGGTTTTGAGGAACCCTATATTTGTTTGCCAGTCTCCCAGCCGTGAAGGAGGGGCCCTCTGCACTGTGCTCCTTGAATTCTTACTTCTTGTCTTTTGTATAATAGCCATTATGACTGGAGTGAGCGCTCATTATGATTTAACTTACCCTGATAATGAGTATGCTGAGCAATTTTCCATGTGCTCATGTATCCTTTCATATCCCCCGAGAAGTGGCTAATTGTATGCCCATTTTATTTTTTATTTTATTCAAACTTACATTGTGTGTGTGTGTGTGTGTGTGTGTGTGTGTGTGTGTGTGTGTGTGTGTAGGACAGAGGATAACTTTTAGACAAGGCCTGTCACTGACCCCCAAGCTCAATGGTTTGGTTAGTCTGGCCGGCCAGTGAGCTCCCAGGATCTACCTGTGTCTGCCTCTCCACTGCTGGGTCACAGACACACATGGCTGTGCTCAGCTTTTACTCGGGTGCTGGGGGTTTGAATCCAAGTCCTCTCGTTTACATAGGGTGCTCTCTCCCCCACTGAGCAATCTCCTGGAGCCCAAGGCTGGGTTTTGCACGGTATAGCCAGCAGCGTTACTGCTTTTTTAAGTTTTGACTTTTAAAATATTTATATTAAGTGATGTGTTTGCATGCCTGTCTCTGTGTAACTTTGTCCTTGTGAGTGCCGGTTCACTCGGAGGCCGGAGGCATTGAATCCGCCGTGGGCTGGAACCACACGTGTAGGTTTTGGGACTCAAACTCATGTCCTCTGTAAGAGCAGCAAGTGTTCCTAACCATTGAGTCACCTCTCCAGCCCCTTAGTTCTCCTAGGGTTTTCTAAAGTCGTTAGACTTCTGTGTGTACATTTATCTGAAGACTGGGATACGTCGGCTACCCTTTCCTTTTATTTCCGTCTCTTATTCATTGCTCTGGCTAAGATGGGCAGTGCTGATGCAGATTTCCTTCAGCATCTTGTTGCCTGTGGGTTTGCAGCCTACATAGTCTTGTTGTGTGATGGGGGTTCCTTTTCATTTCCTGAAGGTTTTTCTCAATTGTGCTGAATGCTTTCTGTGTATGTGGAGATGGTCAAGATATTTCAGGGTTCCTGTCCTTCATTTTATTGATGTTAAGTATTGTGTTTATTAATTTACATATGTTGAAGCGTTTGTATTTCTAGGATAAATCATGTGTAATTTTTTTTGTTCTTTGAAACGAGGACTCAGTTTGTAGCTCTGAATGGCTCGGAACTTACAGTGTAGAGCAGACTGGCTTTGAACTTGCAGTCACTCCTGCGTCTGCCTCTTAAGTGGGGTAACAGGTGTGCAACACCATACTCGGCTTTTGAACATCATGTACAATCCTTGTGGGGTACTGCTGGCCTGGGTTTGGCGGTGTTTTATGGAGGAGGTTTTGCATCTGTGTTTGTGACAAATACAGGTCTAGTTTCCTTGTGACTTTTTTGGTATCAGGGCAGTGTCGGCTTTGCAAAAAGATTTTGGGGTTCGCATCTGCTCAGTTGTTTGGAATAACTGGAAAGAACTGGTGTGGGTTCCTCTTTGACAGACTAGTAGCATTATGCAGTGTAGCCATCGACTCCTGGCCTTGTCTTTGTGAGGGATCTCTTCTCTCTTATTCAGACTTGATATTCATTATTGGCCTGTGTAGGTTTTCTGTATTTTCGTGGTTTAATTTTGGTTCAAAAATTTAAGGTTGTATTCTAGATTTTTCTCACGTATCAACTCATAGTTGTTTATAATAGCCCTTTGGTATTTCTGTGGTATCAGCCTGGCTCCTCGCAGGGATGTCAGAGGGTAGGCTGGGTTATGAAGATTCTGTGGGCCAAACTGCTCATAGTACCCTGTCCAGTCACTTCCCAGGCCTGAGCATGAGTGGGCAGTCACTGGCTACTTCCTGATTCAGCAGGGAAGTAGGAAATGCTTTCTGGAGTCCTCTGCAAGCCAAGCTGTTCAGAGGGGACTGCCATGTTGTATCAGCACACCAGAGCCATTGTGGAGTAGTCTATGGCTGGTTCTGTGGCTGGTTTCCAGGTTTAGGTTTGCTGGCCCAGGTTTACCAAGCAGGGGGTCCACTTCTTCACAATACCCTAGGTAGATGAGTCTCAAGGTGGTCTTGTGTAGCTGGAGCCTGTGTAAGGCTGGGTACTCAGTGGGTTGGTCTGTTCCCCCCTGCACCTTGCAATGCAGTGGGGACCCTGAAGCTCCCCAGATAGGGCTCAGGGTCTGAGGGTGATGGGTGTCTTCCACAGCATGTACATCAGTGGGAGGGTCTGGGGCCTTCTGCCTGCCCTCCCACTGAGGGATGTCTGTGGTTCAAGGTTGCTCTCAAGAGACGGGGCAGTAGGTGTGGGCTGTGTTCCATTCTTTACATGGCCATTGCGTTTCTCTGCGCTCTGCAGGGCCTTTGCCACTTTCCCACTGTGCTCTGTCAGCTCTTACTCAAACACTCAGTAAAAAAGCTCTTGGTTTTCTTTGGTCTTTTGTTGTACAAGGAAGATTATCAGGTACCTGTAGCAAGCCATTTTGCTGAAATCACTTCTGTCCTGAGTTTTTACAATGGATTACAGAATCTTTTTGGGGGTGGGTGGTGGTGGCAGTGTAGGGATTGAACTCGGGGCCTCATGCGTTTAAGTGCTCTGCCACTGAGCCACACCCCCAGCCCTCATTGTAGACTTTAACATATCTGCATTTTGTGACATTCTCCATTGTCTTAGTCAGGGTTTCTATGGCTGTGAAGAGACCGCAAGACCACAGCAACTCTTACAAAGATAACGTTTAACTGGGGTGTCAAGCTTACCATTTTAGAGCTTCAGTCCATTATCATCATGACGGGGAGCATGAAGGCGAACAGGCAAACCTGGTGCTGGAGGAGTAGCTGAGAGTTCTACGTCTTGCAAGTAACAGGAAGTCAACTGAGACATCGGGCGGTATCCTAAGCATAAGAAACTTCAAAGCCGCCCCTACAGTGACACACTTCCTCTAACCAGGCCATACCCACTTCAACAAAGTCACATCTACTTTTTTTTTTATAGTGCCCACTCCCTATGAGATTATGGGGGCCGATTACATTCAAACTACCACATCCATTAACTATTTTTTTCCTACCCAATGCCTGGAACAGCATTTACTCAGGTGACTTATTAAGAGTATCATAACCTCTATTATCACATGGACGCTGACAGCATTTCAGCTACAGAATAAATGTTTGAATTAACTTCCTTTGAAAATGAAATCAGATTCTTAGCTCCTGACACTTGGGGGCTTGCCAGTGTAAGATGAACTTAGAGCTTGCCGTACGTTCTCACATTCTTCAGAAACTGCTTTTCATGTGTTACCTGAAACAGTTTGGAACATGGATGACTTCTCCCTCACGCTTGTATTTTCTCCAGGTATGTACAAGACTCCAGGTCATCATGGCATTTAGTCGATAGCCTGATAATGGCTGGGGTTTAGCCTGTTTAGTATTCACTAAGGCATGGTAGAAATGTATTCCATTTGTCCTTAGTAATTAGGAGTTTACCGTAATTGTGACATGCTGGCTTGAAGTTTCCTTGTGCTGTTTAAGGCGAACAGAAAGGGATTTGCTTGCTAATTAAAACTATATACAAGAAGGGAGGTTTAATCCCAATAACTATTTTCAAATACTTGTAAAATCAGCACAAACTAGGGATATGCCAATTAAAATTTTTTAAACTAATCAAAGCACTAATGGATTCTCTGAGGCTTTCTTTCTTGGCATTTGTTAAAGTTACTAAGAAATAGGGACCTAAAGGTATTTTTCAAATTATTTTGTTCATAATTTATATTTAATGTTTTATCTATAATAATTATATAATTATTACATTATAATAATCTATAACACACCATATATCTATAATATAAATGTAAATTATGTACATATAAATTATGTGTTATAAATTATATATATAAAGTATATATATATATATATATATATGTTATATGAGTATCCAGTAAAATCGTAAGTAATTGAAACCAAAGTTGTAGAGAAAAATAATCTTGCTTGTGATACAGGAGTCAAGTAAGGTAATTTGTATTCTTTTATATTTTAAATATTAAAAAGGTATTTCTTGAGACCTAAGTTGGCTTTACAACTTGATCAAGACTCACTTTGTAAAAAAGACTAGACTTGGTGATAATCTTTACCCCACATTAGTTGATTAATTATTTTTTTGCTCTGTGTATGTGTGTGCGTATGTACGCACATGTCATAGTGCATATATGTGGAGATCAGAGGACAACTTCTGTTAGTTCTCTCCTCCTACTGTGTGGGTTCCTGGGATTGAATTTCGGTTATGTCTCAGTCAGGGTTTCCATTGTTGTGATGAAACACCGTGAGGAAAGACAACTTGGGGAGGAAAGGGTTTATTTCAGTTACCTGCCCCATCGCAGTCCATCATGAAGGGAAGTCAGGGTGGGAAGTCAGGGCAGGGGCTGAGGCAGAAGCTCAGAGGATCGACATGGCTTGCTCAGCTTTCTTTCTTATACCATCCAGGACCACCCACCCAGAGGTGACACCAACCCCTGGGAGACGGGCCCTCCCACATCAGTCATTACTCAAGAAAACGCATCAATCGCATGGCGGCATTTTCGCAATTGAGGCTCCCTTTCCCAAAACAACTCTAGCCTGTGTCAAATTGACATAAAAACTGGCCAGCGCAGGCAGTCAAGCTTGGCAGCGAGTGCCTGTATTTGTGAAGCCATCTCACTGGCCTGAGGATAATCTCTGCTAGTTGTTTCATTTTGCCAGGTATCTTCCGAGCACTCCTGAGTACCGGAAAACTGAGTACTGGAGCAGAAACTATGGTTCCCGTCTTTGGGAAATACACAGATTGATGGAAGTGACAAAATCATGCACGTTATTTCCTGTCGTAATTCAAGTTTGGGCAAAGCACTGGAGGGATGTTGACGCCAGCGTCTGTATATAGTAGGAGGGCCTGCAAGACAGGCATTGGGAAGAGTCAGTAAGTGTCCATCTGGTGGAGTGAAGCATAGTCTTACTGAAGACATGACACCACTCGTTTCTACAGGGTCGATAATGCTTACATGGTGCTGAGCAATGGGTTGGACATTTCTGCTGTTAACAGTGCTTGAATAGAAGACACATGCTGTGAACTTACGATGAGCACTTGAATGGGAAGGTGTCCTAATTTCCTAATTATGTGAAGAAGAGCCAGACTGGGAAGGGTGAGATAAGCCACGCAGAGAATACAGATTTCATCGTTTCAATAAGGGGAGGAGATTCCATGGCCAGTGGTAGCCTGAGGTGGCAGAGCTGGGCAGTATGGGTATGAATTCTGTTGTTCAAAAAGTTTGTGCAAGGGGCTGAAGAAGTAGCTTAGTAGCTTGCCTAGCATGCATGAGGCTCTGGGTCTGATTCTCAGCATACCATACACTGTGCATGGCGGCACCCACCACTTGGGAGGTGAAAGCCTCCTAGGCTATAATAGGTAGTTCGAAGCCAGCCTGGGCTACATGATGCCTTGTCTTGAAAACAAACAAACAAACAAACAAACAAACACTATGTATAATGAAGTTGTTGCAGTGAGAGATGAGAGTGCCAGAACTCAAATTTAATGTCTTTCAGGGATGTAAATTTAAGGACTACTTGATCCAGCGTAGGGCCTGGCTTATAATAGCTTGGTGCATTCTGAGCCCTGAGATGGAGAAGGTCAGTGCTAAGTACTCTTCCACATCCCTGTGCTTTTCTTATAAAATGAGGAGCCCTTGACACTGTGTCTGCCTGGTTAATCTTTGAGCCTGCTTCCCAGTTTCTAATTTGTAATTTTTTCCCCCGAGACGGGATTTCTCTGAGTAGCCCAGGCTGGCCTCGAACTCACAGAGATCCACCTGCCTCTGCCCCCTGAGTGCTGGTATCAAAGGCATGTGCTATCACTGCCTGGCTTGTTCCTAAGATTTTACTACAAAAGTTTCTCTCTCTTTCTCTCTGTCTGGCTTTTGACTGACACATAACTTCAGTGTCACTTAGTTGTGGGTACTTTGGCTATAAAAGCACAAAAAACAAACAAAAATAACAAAAAAACCCAAGTCTTCTGAGGAGGACATCCTTCACAGCAAATGGTGACCTATTTTAATGGAAGCGTTTACTAGCCCTGTTATTGTGGAAGTTTGAAGGATCGCCTCCAGCTGCTGTGGTCAGGTAGCGCAGGGGAGAAAACGCTTGGCCTACAGAGAAGTGGGAGCAGACTGAGGGACATCAGGCGGGGTTCCCAGGACATGGCTAGACTGTCAGACCTAGAGGAGCAGTGGTGCTCAGCCTTGGCTGCTCTCTAGGGAAGCTGAACACCCAGCCTGGTCCTAATACAGAGAGTCTTATTGATCTGAATTAGGGAGCCAATTTGATGGGGTCTAAAAGTGATTCAGGGGACACTAACACAGCCGGGCTGGCGAATAGGCTCGGGGCCCAGGAGAGGCATTGTTTCTGGAGGAAGTGGACACTGAAGAGCTGGTGGTAATGGAAGCCTTAGATGCAGGTCAGTGTGGGAACAGGCAGGAGGAGAAGGCGGAAGCAGCAAGCCGTAGGGCACACCAACCTTGTGGCTGAGAGCAAGGAGGAGCCGGTAGAGGAAGACCTGCAGAAGTAATTCCCTCATTAATTGTGACCCGTGTTAATTCAGGTCGTTAGTGTAGATTTTGTACAATGGCTGTCTCTTATGATCTAGTGTGGGCTGTAGATCAGGATGTATCCTAAGTGACTGGTTCATATATATAAATTCATATGAATATTTAATTATTTACTTATTTGATTGACAGACTGATGGCACTTATGTTAATTCTTTTATCACTGATGTAGAAAAGCATGACCTTTAGTTTTTTATCATCAGCAAATACCCATATCTGCTTCCAAGTTTACTTAAAAGACAAGTGCATGGAAGTAACATTTTTCAAGAACCTATTTTATTTTCTGAATTCAAAGTCACCTGTCACTTTTGCCATAAATTCTTCGAGGCATGAAATAGCCTGCCAGTTGTCTATTGCTTTCAAAGTTAATGAATGGTTATCAATTTATCATGGATAATAACCTAGCTGCAGATTGTAAAGAGGGCATTCTATCACTCCCAAGCACGTTGCCTCAAGGCAGTTTCTGCCTTTCTGTACTGTCTGTCTTCCAGGAGGAGAGTTCAGAGGCGCAGTGTCCCCAAAGCCTTTAGATAGAGCTCGGTGCTGAAACTGTAACATTTGGTAATAGCCTAGTGAAGCAGGAGTGGGTACAGCTGGCTGTGTGTAGTAGATTTCTGATGTAAGATTGTAAATGACATTTCTTGATGGACACTGTAGCAATGCAATGTCTTAACCTTATTAATGTTACTTTAAACATTGTAGATATACTTCTTGCTAATTCACACTGTCCAAATGTGACTGCTTCTCAGCCCTCTGGCCTCTTGTTAGGTAGTTTATGAGTAATGGACACAGCGTTGTTTCAAGGAACCCTATTTTTCTTTTCTTTTTTCTTTTTTTTTTTTTTTTTTTTTTTTTTTTTTTTTTTTTTTTTTTTTTTTTTTTTTTTTTTTTTTTTTTTTTTTTTTTTTTTTTTTTTCTTTTTCTTTCTTTCTGTCCTCTATTTTCAAGGCAATTTTTCTCACCCTTGCTACAGGCTATCATTGAACCCTAATTTTCAAGGCATATTTTTTTCCACCAGACTTTTTCTGATCAGGGACTTGGAACTGACTGTATCTTTTTTTTTTACATATCAACACATTATATTTATGTATTTATTTTTTTTTTTACAAACAAACCAGCCCAAGTGTTTCTAAATCTTGGAGTTCATGATCTGAGGACAGTATAATAACTCAGTATTTGTTGGATTAATGCGACCCATCCTCCCACTTTGTCAGCTATAAATTGTTGTACAGTGGGTTATATTAGGGATAGGAGGGTTTTTTTGAGGCCCCCCCCAGCCCCCCAGTCATAGCAGCAGAGCAGCAGCAATGGCTGGACAGTTAAATGTGTTCATGTGTGTGTCAGTCTTAGGTGCTCTGTCTGCAAACGGAGCATTTTTATCTGTCCCCTTTGACTTACTCAATTAGAGTTTGGCACAGTGGCGTCGTCTATTACGGTAGCGGCTCGTTAGTGCATTGTTTACTATATTGCAGTGGAGAGTAACACTGTTGAGACTTGAGGCCTTACCATGTTGCTGATAACCTCTACTCTTTATTGCCATTGTGATCGATTATTTGTTGACCTGTGTACAGGTAAAGCCTCCAAGATTCTGTTCCGGTTGCTTCTCAGAACATGCTGAAATACGACATTTGAGACATTCGAGAGCGTGCTCTCATTATTAGTTTGCCTTGCTCATTTCTTTTCATGTATTGCTTTGTGCTTCCCAGGCTTGTCTCCCCAAGCACACAGTGAGCAAACATTTCTTCTGCTGGAACCACAGCTCGCGTACATAATTACTGGTTGGGCAAACTGTGACGTTGGGGGTACTCTTTCTCAAGGAAGTGCAACTGTCTCATAAAAATATTTCCTAGAGAGAATTCCAGTTGCCCTGGGGTTTCTAGGTGAGTGTTCTCTACCTGGTATGTGTGCTTAGCGCACTTTACCTTTTTATTCAGCCAAGGCTTCAGTGCATGGAGCAGTGTCCCATACCTTAGGGCTGGTAGTCCCACCTCAGCCCAACCTAATCTGGATAATGCCCGGAGGACACGCCCAGGGGCTAATCTACATAATCTCTTACAGGTGTGTGCAGGAGGCGTGGCTTCTAGGTGATGGTATTAGAGCTATTCATTTTACTTTTTGCATGTTTGTCTGTCCACCATGATCATATTTGATGCTCGGATTCAGAAGAGGGCACTGGATGCCCTGGAACTGGAACAGAGTTATGGATGATTGTGAACCACTGTGTAGGTGCTGGGGATCAAACCCAGGTCCTCTCTAAGAGTAGCAAGTACTTATAACCCCTAAGCCATCTACCCAACCCCTCCTGATTAATTCCAGATCCTCTTAAGTGTTTTATTTTAACCATCACACTGACTAAACCAAGACAGTTGTACATCTTCATTCAAATAGGAACTACAGATTAAAAAAAGTTATTTTAATTTCAGTTTTCATAACTAATGAAACTAGTATTTTTTTAAATATATATTCAGTTTTTATTATTTGGACATAGAAATAATACTGATTTTTCTTTTTGGAGTTTTTAATCTAATAGTATGTAAGTTTTTATTTTTCCTTCTGAGTTTTGTAGACATAGTCTTACTGCTGGTATACACATTTTTTTCCTCATTTCTGACAGTTTCATGTGGATGGTCTGACAGACATGGAGCAGCACTGATGTGGCTTTAAACTCTTCTCTACAACTTGCCAGCTGTGTGTCTCTGTGACAAAGTCTCCTTGTCTGTAAAATGGGCAATGTGCCACCTCATAGCACTGTGGTGAATGGTGTATCAGGGTTCTCTAGAGAAACAGGACTTCTGGAATGAATCTCTCTCTTTCTCTCTCTCTCTCACTCTCCCTATACACACATACACACACACACATACACACACACACACACACACACACACACACACACACACACACACACACACATGGGGTTATTAGAATGACTTAAAGGCTGTGGTCCAGCTAATCCAACAATGGCAGGCTATGAATAGAAAATCTAAGAATCCAGTAGTTGTTCAGTCCACAAGGCTGGATATCTTGAGTGGTCTCCAGTAGACACTGGAATCCTGAAGAAGCAGACTCTAATGCCAGTGAAGGAACGGACTTGCTAGCGAGGTGACAACTAGCAGGCACTGAGCAAAATTGCTCTTCCTCCCTGTTCTCTATAGGCTTCCAGCAGAAGGTGCGGCCCAGATTAAAGGTGTGTCTTCTTTCCTCAAGATCCAGATCAAAGGCTTGTGTCTTCGCACCTCAAAGGTCTGGACTAGAAGTGGATCCACCCACTTCAAACCAAGCCACAGTGTCTCACAGGTGTGCCCTCCATTTCTGGATTGTAGTTCCGTTCCAGATGTAGTCAAGTTGACCACCGAGAATAGCCATCACAAATGTTATATGAGTTAAATGATCTGATGTTTGTGAAATGGGGAAGACAGTGATACACAGTAAACACCATTAAGGTGTTTGATAAATAGGAAGTGCATCTTTCCCTGCACTGTCTAATATGTCAGAGTTGGCATTAAAAATGATGGGTGGGGGTGGGGAGATGGCTCAGCGGTTAAGAGCACTTACTGCTCTTGCAGAGGCCTGGGTTTGGTTCCTCTCGTCCACATGCCATTCATAACCATCCGTAACTCCAGTTCCAGGGGATCCGATGCCCGGTGCACCTACATGCCCATACACGTAAAATAAATACTTCTAATAAAAATAGAATTTCAAGGAAATTGTTTTAAAAGGTGGGTGGGACTTTTGTGTTTTCTAGATTTCAGCAGACATTCTTCTGTTCCTTGTTGCTCACTGGTGTTCCTAATAAAGTTTGATGTTAGATTTTGTATTTTTCAAAGATGTTAAATAGTTTTTTTTTTCTTTTCTCTCAAAGTATGGTGTGGCTTTAAAATTGTATTTCTTCTTAGCTCCCATGTGATAGCCATCTAACCTGGGCGATTGCAGTGGGCGTGAACGATGCACTTCTCTGTGTGTGCGCCACTAGGTTGCCTAGGACGGAGCATCCATCCAGCAACACTGCACCGAACCCTGTGGCTGTTTTTCATTTAGTGCACGTCTGAATTCTCCTTGGGATGAAGAGTTTTGGGTCAGAATTAATAAGAGAAACTTATCGCTAAGTTTTATTCTTTTGGGTGGTCCTGAGCATTGCACCTAGGCAAGCGCTCTGTCACTGCGTGTTTAACTCTGCTGGTCATTCTCGGTGCGTTCTGTCATGTTTTAGTATTAACATAAATAACATAAATGCAGACATTTGCCATTTCCCTTTCTTTCTCTGCACTCCAACAGGATTTAAGTTTTACTGCCTAGTTCAGATTTTTTTTTTTTTTTTTTTGAGACAGGGTCTCACTGTGTAGCCCTGTCTATACTGGAACTCACTCTGTAGACCAGGCTGGCCTCGAACTCAGAGATCTGCCGGCCTCTGCCTCCTGAGTGCTGGGATCAAAGGAATGCACCACCACACCTGCTTATTATTTATTTACTTGATTATTTCTGTGTAGAGCATTTTGTCTGCATGTATGTCTATGTACCATGTGTGTGCGTGGTGCCCACAGAGGTCAGAAGAGGGTGTTGGATCCCCTGAATTGGAATTACAGACAATTGTGAGCCACCATATGGGTGCTGTGAATCAAACCCAAGTCCTCTGGAAGAGCAGCAAGTGACCTTAACCACTGAGCCATCTCTTCAGCCCCCTATTTCTGATTTTTAAAAAGATGTTTAAGCGGGACATGAACTGCACAGTTTAATTCTGCTTTTAGCTTTTATAGAAGGAGACAAAAGCTTGTTTACTGTTACTTAGCAACAGGCCTTGAGGACTTAAGGGGCTGAGGCTGTTGTGGGGAGGAAATAACATTTATGGAGCATTTTCTTAGTGATTTGTTTTGAGACAGGGTCTCATTCTGCAGACACAGCTGACCAGGAAGGCCTCGTCTCACAGCCTGGGGTGCTGGACTGCAGGTGTGAACCACACTAGGCTTCTTCTTAGGCATTTGAAAACCATTGTACTTTTCCTCCTGCTCCTCCCTGAATCTCATCCCTTCCCTCCCCATTCCCCTTTCTTCCTCTTCCTCTTCTTTGAGCCGGGATCTCAGTATTTAGCCCAGGCTGACCTTAAACTCCTTTCTTAGCCTGGAAAGTTCTGGCTTTCAAGTATGTCACCTTATCTAGCATCATACTTTTGATGTACTCATTAAATGTGGATTTTACATGGCGGATTCTTAAGTCAGAATGAAACATTGTGTGTGTGTACAATATGTTATATACAATATACACACCACATACAATGTATTTTTATATACATTGTATACACAGATATATTGTGTATCTATATAAATACATAAGAATTTTTTATTTTTTAGGGGTGAAAGCCTTAGAGATCAGGGAAATAGGAATAGCCACCTTACCTCACCAGCTCTGTAGCTTCCAAGTGCCCAAGAATATATATATATATATATATATATATATATATTATATATATATTTTTTGGTTTTTCGAGACAGGGTTTCTCTGTGTAGCTTTGCGCCTTTCCTGGAACTCACTTGGTAGCCCAGGCTGGCCTCGAACTCACAAAGATCCGCCTGCCTCTGCCTCCCGAGTGCTGGGATTAAAGGCGTGCGCCACCACCGCCCAGCAAGAATATATTTTTTAAAAACAATAGATTTTGTGTTTTGGACTACTTTTGAGTATAAAAGTATAGAGTTAACGTATGTACTGTGCTCCTCAAGCACACACATCGGCTCTTACTGTCTACTTCGTATACAAAGTACCATGGTTACAACTTTTGTTACACTTGTTAAAGTTGACAAGTCATCTGAAGTTTGCATTAAGATTCACTCAGGGTTGCATGTTCTCAGTTTGGACCCGTCAGTGGTGACCTGTCTCCTGCTCTGTGCATCCTCCTCCTCCTGAATCCTGGCCACTGCTGTTCAGTGGTGACCTATCTCTTGCTCTGTGCATCCTCCTCCCCCTGAATCCTGGCCACTGCTGTTCAGTGGTGACCTATCTCCTGCTCTGTGCATCCTCCTCCCCCTGAATCCTGGCCACTGCTGTTCAGTGGTGACCTGTCTCCTGCTCTGTGCATCCTTCTCTTCCTGAATCCTGGCCGCCACTGTTCTTCTTGCTGCCTCCATCGTTTGCCTTTTCTCGAATGTGTTTGGATCATACTGTATGTAACCTTTTCAGATCCGTTTCTTTCACTTTGTAACATGCCTTGAAAGATGATCCTTGCTTTTGTGGCTTAATAGCTCATTTCCTTTTAGTACTGAATAATCCATTGTCTGAATAAAATTCTATTGCATTTGAATGACTAAATGTCTTCCCTGAATCTTGTCAGTGAGCTAATAAATACTTATTGAAAGCCAACAAAGTACTTTGCCAATCTCCTTGGCTCTAGGCACACAAAAGTGATCAAAACAGAAAGGAATGTTCCCTTGTGGAATCTCCTGAATGTTTGTGGTTTAATTATATTTGCCTCCTGGCCCATCAGTCCATTTGGAGAGTCTGCCTTCTTTTTGGGACTTTTCAAGTGTGGTAATAGCCAGGCATTTCCACTAGGTGGCGGTAGGGTCCTATATAATGAACAGTTTGCAAGACAAGCCACTATTTTGTTTATACACATAGTTATTTTTGTAAGTTAAATTTAAATGCTTGTAATAACTCCCCAGATATAATCACTAATTGAAATGGTGCTTTAAAATTATTATTTTACAGTTAGCATACAATATAAGAGATTTCATCATGATAGGATCCTCCCCCTCTCCCCCAATTCTACCCCGACAGGGTTTCTCTGTGTAGCTCTGACTTAAACTCACTCTGTAGACCAGGCTGGCTTTGAACTCAGAGATCTGACCATCTCTGCCTCCCAAGTGCTGGGATTAAAGGCATATGCCACCACACCTGGGAGTTTTAAAATATGCTTTTTAGAATAATTCCCAATGCATATAGTTTCTTAAATTCCTTAAATTTTTGTAATGTATTTTATGTGTAGGAGTGTTTTGCTTGTGTATGGCTGTGCACCACTTAGGCGCTTTGTGCCTGCAGGGGCCAAATGTCAGATGCACTGGGACTGGATGCACCATGTGGGTGCTGGAAATTGAACTTGGGCCCTCTGGATGAGCAACCAGTGAGTGCTCTTAACTACTGAGCCAGCTCTCCAGCCCTAGTTCCTCAAATAAAACCCTACAGCATCCTCCTGTTGGTTCTGAATGGAAGCAGGAGAAATCCTGAGGGCCTGTCAGTTACTAGCGGAGTGCTGAGCAGTTTAACTGTTGAATGTTTGACTCCATAGTCCCGCTGCTGGAGGAAGCCATCTGAGCTGTCCACTGGGACTGGTTACCATGGGCAGATGATCGGCTGCCTGAGCTTGCTTTAGCCGTGACCTTGTTCCTGCTCATCTGTTCATTCAGTCTCTCGTAAGAGTTAAGTTGGGACTGGGTACGCCTTGCTGAAGGGCTTCTGTCTAAGAGTGTCATTTTCAGAGGCTGACACGTGGAGGTTTGGAAAGGGAGGGGAGAGGATGAGGCGAGCACTCCTTGGACATCTGTGTTATTTTCATCTCTGAGCATTGGCTCTTGAGTGTGGTTTCAGCACCAGTGGCTTGGGTACAAATGGTACCAGATTGGCAGCAATGTACATTGAGCGGCCTCCCCTCACACCACTGAATCAGAACCTGGGTAAGTCGGCCCAGTGCATCATCTTTCACAAGCCTCAGTGGTATCTCTGATGCATTGCAGTGGAGACCCACTTGATGTATAGCAAGGAATCCTAATAGCAACAACTTGAGTTAGACTATATCCCCATTTTACGGGTAAGAATAGTGAGGTTCAGACTGGCAACCAGCCTTGGAATTGCAGGGGGTGATGGATGTTGCTTCTAGACCAGTCTGACTGAAGGCCATGAATTTTACCTCATTAAAATCCAACCAAGCAACTTGATTCACTCTTAGGCCTAGTCTAATAAATTTGATGGCTTAACACAAATTTAGTGCTTAAAAAAGAATTCAGATGGGGAATTTGTTCTTTTCTTATGCTAGAGGCCAGGAGTTTGGAATCAAAGTGTTATCTACATTCCTTCTAAAGGCTCTGGAGGAGGATCCTTTCCTGCTTGAGACTCTTGACACACCCTCATATTCCTTGCTTCGCAGCTCCACATTCCAGTTTCAGCATCTGTCACATGACTGGCTTCTTGTGCATCTGAGTCCCTTTCCCTGTGAGGACATTTCAGTGCAAATAGAGCTCACCCTATGCAAGGATGACGTCATCTTAGAGCTCACCTGTGTAAGGATGACCTCATCTTAGAGCTCACCCTATGCAAGGATGACGTCATCTTAGAGCTCACCCTATGCAAGGATGACGTCATCTTAGAGCTCACCTGTGTAAGGATGACCTTATCTTAGAGCTCCCCTGTGCAAGGATGACCTTATCTTAGAGCTCCCCTGTGTAAGGATGATGTCATCTTAGAGCTCCCCTGTGCAAGGATGACCTCATCTTAGAGCTCCCCTGTGCAAGGATGACCTTATCTTAGAGCTCACTCTATGTAAGGATGACGTCATCTTAGAGCTCCCCTGTGCAAGGATGACCTCATCTTAGAGCTCCCCTGTGCAAGGATGACCTCATCTTAGAGCTCACCTGTGTAAGGATGATGTCATCTTAGAGCTCACCCTATGCAAGGATGACGTCATCTTAGAGCTCTGTGTATCTCTCTTGTTGTTAAGGATGACCTCATCTTAGAGCTCCCCTGTGTAAGGATGACTCATCTTAGAGCTCACCTGAGGATGATCTTAGAGCTCACCTGTGTAAGGATGACGTCATCTTAGAGCTCACCCTATGTAAGGATGACCTCATCTTAGAGCTCCCCTGTGTAAGGATGACCTCATCTTAGAGCTCCTCTGTGCAAGGATGACCTCATCTTAGCTAATCATATCTACAGAGATCCTGCTTAGAAAGAGAATTTTTGGGTATGTACTATTACTCTAGAGAGTCAGCCGACACTATGTTAATTTGGGATTGAACAGACTAATCTTCCGTTGGTGTCTATGGCTATCACTAGACTCACGTCACACATGATCGTGTTTGCTGTAGTTTTCTAAGAAGTCTTGACATCACATAGTTTAAGTCCCCTAACTTTGTTCATCATGAAGATTGTTTAAGCTACTTTACGTGCTTTGCTTTCTTGAATAAATTTTAGGATTATGTGAATTTCTAGGGAAAAGCCTGCTGGGATTTTAATTGGGATTGCTTTCAATCTACTGACCAATCTTCTTAGGTGGAGTCTTCCACTGCTCTGTTTAGGATTGCTTCTCACTGGTGTGCAGGACTGGTGTGAAGTGGCTTGGGGTTGTGTGGATCCACACTGTCTGCATCTTCACATGGTTCATGACAGTAGCTCTGCCTGTCACGAGTGTATCCTCAGCATCATCAGACACATGACAGTGCCTCTGTAGCAGGTGGCTCTGAATTCCATCGAATGAATGAATTTCAGCAAATGAATGAATTGGTGAGTGGAGGTCTTTTGCCTTGTTTTGTTTTATTTTCTAATAGAGAAATGGTGTCTAAGACAGGAGATGATTTGAATTATTGTGTTAAAACCCAGACTTAAAAACAGAAATAAAAGGCCGGGCGGTGGTGGCGCACGCCTTTAATCCCAGCACTCGGGAGGCAGAGGCAGGTGGATCTCTGTGAGTTTGAGGCCAGCCTGGTCTCCAAAGCGAGTTCCAGGAAAGGCGTAAAGCTACACAGAGAAACCCTGTCTTGAAAAAAAAAAAAAAAAAAAAAAAAAAAAAAAAAAAAAAACAAACAGAAAAAAAGGGCCAGGCATGATGGCACACGCCTTTAATCTCAGTACTCCGCAGCCAGAGACAGGTAAAATCTCTGTGAGTTTGAGTCCAGCCTGGTCTACAGAGCAAGTTCCAAGACAGCCAAGACTACGCAGAGAAACCTTGTCTCAAAAAACAAACAAACAAACAAAACAACAAAAAAAACCCAAAAACAAACAAAAAACCCAAACCAGGGAAACAAACAAAATCCAGTAGTTTACTAAAAATCCAGTAGCTCCCAGCACTTGGGAGGCAGAGACAGGTGGGTCTCTGAATTCAAGGCCAGTCTGGTCTACAGAGCAATTTTTAAGCCAGCCAGGTGAGACCTGTATCACAAACAAACTAGCAAAACCACAACCCCCAAAATCCCAAGTTACAAAAACTAAGTAACTTCTTGTCAATTTTGGGAAGGTTGAACATTAAAAATAAAAAGTTTTAATTGATTAAACCTTAAACAACAATAACTACTTCTCCTCCTCCCTCTTCTTCCTCTTCCTCCTCCCTCTTCTTGTCCTTCCTCTTCATCCTCCTGTCATGGAAAACAGGGCCTTGAGCACGCTAAGCTAGTGCCCTAACCACCAAATACATCCCTAGTGAGGGAACACGGTGAAGGTAAAAGTCCTTTCATGCATAGTGGTATTTCAAAAGGTTCTGAGAATTTGGGAGGAAACCTTTTCCCATCTAGGGCTGGGTACTGAACACTTGGTCCTGTGCATGCTATGGAAATGTCTGACTACCAAGCCACATCCCTAGCCCATACAAGATGCTTCCTAATGAGTACGGATGACCTGCAGACAACCTGTTCTAATACATGTGTAATGGTAGATGCAGGCAAGGGCCATGACTGCGTGTAGAATATTGGGTGAGGGCTTTTTAGAGTGCCGAATCGACACACAGTGTCACAATTTCAGGGAGAATTTTACCTTTGCAACGGGGATCTGATGGCCACTACATACAGGTGGTCCGGGCCTTGTTTGCCTATTATGATGCAATGTGAAATACACAGCAACCATGAAAGGTCTCACAGAAATGTTTAACTTAGATCTAATCAAATCTCTACTGAACTCCAAGAAAGTTCAGAGGAGCAGATGGCTGCATCGTGAAAAGAACCACATAAATTCAAAATGCAAGACATAAATTCAAAATGCAAGACATAACAGGACTAATTTCCAAAACTTTAAATAAAAGTCATGTGACTGAGAACAAAAAAGATGTGTGTGTGTGTGTGTGTGAGAGAGTGAGTGAGAGAGAGAGAGAGAGAGAGAGACAGACACAGACACACACAGACACAGACACAGAGACAGAGACAGAGAGTGTGTTCTCTAGACAACAGGAAACTGAAGAGGCATTTACCAGTCATGACATGTGAACCTTGATTAGATCCAGGCTGAAGGAGAAATGAGAACAGGATTTTTTTGTTTTAAATCAGTTGGATGAATTTGTGTGTAGATTGCATACTAGATAATATACATTGTGGTCACATAAGAGATGATTGTTAGGAACGACATGTTGAAGTTTTTAGGGATGGGTAAGATGTCTTAGACTTTCAGTTGGATGAACAAAAGAACACACGTGAGTATGTGTGAGAGATGGAAGAGACATGGCAAATTGCTAACACATGTTTGAACTGGGGGTGTGTGGTAGTGGTTATTGTATCTTGAGCGCCACAACTTTTTTCCTTGATAAGTGGGAGGAAAACAATCTCTTTAAAGAGCTGAGTGAAGCAGTAGGAGCTCAGTAACCCAAGTGATGATTACCTGGCAATTAATCCCCTGAGCAGAGGAGGCCGGCTCGACCTTCCAAAGGTGTTGAATGAAGAATTGACTCGGAATGGAGCGGCCTGTCCCCCGTGATTTATGATGCGTATGAGTTGTGTGAGCTCTGCTCTGTGCGTACTTCTATAGACTTTAAAGCGGAGAAGGAAATATTGGAAAGACAATCATGCCCTGGATTGAGATAATCAATCTCACAAGACAGGTGAGAGCTTTGGAATGTGGCCTCGGAGCTTGTCTGCCTCTCCTGGTTCTCTGTCGCTGGCTGGGTCTCTTTGTCTCTCTGTCTCTCCCCTCTTGTTCTCTCCTTTCCTCTCCTGTCCACTCCATCATATTTGTGAGGGAATCTTCTGGAAGTTATCTCCCCGCCCCCCACATAAGTATTTTTAGTATTTTCATCTTATCATAAGCCTGGAATTTTCCTCAAAAAGTTGTAGCCCCAGATTACTTTTTTTTTTTGCCTTTAATAAATCAATTATTTGTATTAAAGGTATAGATTTTACAAGTACACTTTTCTCACGTATTTTGTCCCTTAATATTAAGAAAGTTAATGTGATCAACACATTCTAATTGACTCACTTAATAGTCTGCCCAGTTTCTCCAAGAAGTGAAAAACCTTGCAGATTGCTCCATGTGCTGAGGATTTTCACATCCACCTCACACAAGCTAGAGTCATTTGGAAGGAGGGAACCTCCGTTGAGAGTATGCCCCCACCAGGTTGGATTGTGGTCTGGCCAGTAGATGATGGATGTGGGAGTGCCCAGCTCACGGAGGCAGAGCCCCACCCCTGGACTGGAGGGCCTGGCTCATAGGACAGCTGCGCCACTGTGGGAAGTCAGGAAGCAGAACCCCGCCATGGCCTCCCCCTTTGCTACACCTCCAGGTTCCTGTCCTGAGTTCCTGCCCCCTTCCTCCAGGGATGGATTTAGAAGCTATAAGCTGAAACAACCCCCCCCCCACACACACACAAGTTACTTCTGGTCACAGTGTTTATCACAGCAATAGAAACACGAAGATACCTTACAGTTACCAAAAAAACAAAAAACAAAAACAAACAAACAAAAAACAAAAAAAAAAAACCCCAAAAAACAAAAAAACCCTAGTTTCCAAAGGAAAACTTAGCAATGCCACATTTAACATATTAGTAAAATGTCCACATTGTTGACAGTTTAAGAATGTCAACATTTCTCTGAATTGGGCTGTTGCGGCTGGAGTTACAGGTGGTTGGGAGCTGCCGTGTGGGTGCTGGAAATGAACCCCGGTCCTCTGGAGGAGCAGTCAGTGCTCTTAACCCCTGAGCCATCTCTCCAGCCACTAGAGTAATTTTAAAAGGATTTGGAGAGATTAAATTTAATGTATTGTTAGATTTTTCCCTTTTCCTTACATAATAGAGTTCAATATAATTATAGACCCCAACAATAGAATCATAAGAAATACATCGATTTAAGTTGCATACATTTTTTTCCTGTGTTGGTAAGGTCTTCATATAGAGAGATGACTTTGGTATATTGAAGTTTATTTTTGGATTATAATAAATTCAAAATTGGCAAAACTGAGGGAAACAAAGTATTCCTAAACCTAGGAGATGCTGGTCCTGTGACCCTGTACATGGCTATCTTTGATAGGTGTGGGGGTACAGACAGTGGTTGTCTGTTATTAAGCTCTGGGGTGCCCTCCAGCACCACCCACAGCTGTGGGAGTGAACAACAACAAAAGAAAAACATTTGTTTGTCCTTAAATTGATTTATTAATTTAAGATTTATTATTATTATTTTTACAGTTCCATATATCCATACCTTGCATATTGATCCCCCCTTCTTTCCCCCCCCCTCCTTCTCCCTCTGTCTCTGTCTGTTTATTTAGTTTCAAGACAGGGTTTCCCCATGTATCCCTGGCTGTCCTGGAACTCACTCTGTAGACCAGGCTGGTGGAACTCAGAGATCCTCCTGTCTCTGCCTCCCAACTGCTGGGATTTAGGGCGTGCGTTACCACCACCACATTGACTTCTCTTACTTCCCATCTACCTCCCATCAGTGCCTGTGTCCCCTAACCCCCCCCCCCCCCCCTCTCATGTTCGTGTTTTATTGCTCACTAAGATTAACTAGTGCCACCTGTGTGGCATGGTTTTGGTGATGTCCATGGGAGCCTGGTGGGTGTAGCAGAGACTCACAACTAGACACATTGATTCCCCTTCTATAACGTATTGATAGCCAGCGGTTAGTTCAGAGGAAAAGGGTAGGGGCCCGTGACTGTTGAAAGTATTGGTCCTGTGTGGTCGGTCCCAGTGCAGGTTACGACAGTTGATTCGAGTCAATGATTACAGTGGAGGGGAGTCTAGGGGATGGAATTTGTAGCCCTTCACCTGTCTCCCTTCTCTTACTTCCTGGACCCTCTTTCACAATGTCCCCTGAGCCTTAGATGGGCTTGACAAAATTATATTTTTAGGGCTAGGCCTACAATCATCACATTTCATTTTCTGCTTTGGCAGCTAAGAATGTCTTTCTTTCCTTTCCTCCTCCTCCTCCTCCTCCTCCTCCTCCTCCTCCTCTTTTTCTCCTTCTTCTTCTCCTAAGACAGGTCTTAAAAATGTAGCTTGGGGCCGGGCGGTGGTGGCGCACGCTTTATAGCACTCGGAGGCAGAGCAGGCGGATCTCTGTGAGTTCGAAGCCAGCTGGGCTAAAGTGAGTCCAGAAAGGCGAAAGCTACACAGAGAAACCTGTCTGGAAAAAAAAAAAAAAAAAAAAAAATAAAAAAGTAAATGTAGCTTGGGTAGATGTGGAACTCATAATCTTTCTGCTTGTACCTCCCAAATGTGCTGGGATTACAAGTATGTACCACCATGCCTGACAGTTGACAGTGTTAATAATTTTGAACAAACTTAAACAATTTTTATTTTATTTATGTTTTGTGTATAGGTATTTTGATGACAGTTATATCTGTGTTCCACATCTGATGTGAGCAGAGGTCGGAGATGGCATCAGATCCCCTGAACTGGAGTTTCGGACAGTTGTGAGCTGTCATGTGGGTGCTGGGAATTGAACCCGGGTCCTCCTGAAGAGCAGCCAGTGCTCTTAACCTCTGAGCCACCTCTCCAGCCCCTAGTCTTAACAGTTTTATCAATAGTATTAGCCACATTAACAGTGTTGTGTAGCTGTTACCACCACTGTCTCCGGAGTTCTTTTCACTCTCAGATGTGAAGCTTTTTACCTCTCAAACATTGACCCTGTAATCTTTCCAAAATACAGTTTTATATATTTATATAATGAATTTAGTGGTTTTTACCCCATCCCCTTCCCTCGTACCCCCACACCCACTAACAGTGCACGGGTTTCTTACTGCTCCACATTCTGATCAATCTGTCCCCCCCCCTCCCTCCCCTGCCCCCCCCACTCCTACTCCTTTCCCTCTCTTTCCTCCCCTCCCCTCCGTCTCCTCCCTTCTGCTTTTCTTTACTCCTAGTTAAGTTTGCCCTGCTTTCTGCTGAACGCCGGGAATGCCCTAGCCCAGATTAGGATGGTCTGGGGTCGTTTTCACAGATGTGTTCAATTCAGAATCTCTAAGAGGGGAGCTTACGCGGTACATGTTGGACAAGCATTCCAAGGTGATTTTTGTAACCAGACAAATTTGAGAATTACTGATGTTGTGGTTATTGGTCAGTTTTTTAAAATAAATTTTCTTAACTCCTTGGAGATTCACAGTGATCATTAGCTTGTTAGAGGATATATAGACTACCCTTCCTAAAGCTATTTTATGTTTGTTTAATTCAGCATTTCCTAACTTAACTATGAATACTCGTGTGTGTGTGTGTGTGTGTGTGTGTGTGTGTGTGTGTGTGTGTGTGTGTGTGTGAGAGAGAGAGAGAGAGAGAGAGAGAGAGAGAGAGAGAGAGATTTTCCTTTGAATTCTGACTTAAGCAACTGTTTGTAGCTTTCATCTTGTGGGAATGTTTTATTATTCTGAAGATTTTAGCATTGAAAGGTCTTGCCTGGTGCTTTACAACCTGGCCAACATATTCAAGTATCAACTATCAATTGAGACTGTTTTTTTTTTCCTGCACAGCCACATCTGCCTGTTTATAATTAGTGAGAGCTGTTGGCTTTCTGTAGTTTACGTTTCTTATTCTTAAAGTTTAGACTTACTGCGGTCTTCTTATACTAAAGAAACAGTTTTCAGGTACAAAGTAGAAGTATCTGCTGCGCCTTCTGAGTGTAGGGATAACACCAGTCTCCTTCAGCTGTGATGATGGTCGGCAAGCTCTGGCTGATGGCTACAAGAGAAGACAGTGGGTGCTTCCCGAGTTACTGGTATCACAGCAACCCTCAGCTTCCTGTAGCCCTTGACATCTGAATTAATATAAATGAAACCTAAAGTTCAGTACTTGAACCATGGCACCTATGTTTCAAATCTCCAGTTGGAACTCATGGAACTGCTTTGTACATCAGGACAATGCAGATCCAGGACATTTTAGCTCTTGAAGAAAATTCCTTTGGACAGTGCCGTTGTAGGGAGTCTAAACAATATTATGGTTTATCATCTACCCCTGTGGCATTGGTGATGATTTGCTGGATAAAAACTCGAATCCAGAGATGTTTCTTTATGTCTAACGTTAAGAATTTAGAATTATAAAATAAACCCAACCAAAACCCGAAACCACACCTGCACTGTCAGAAGCTCAAACCGGAGAGATTTGTTGGGAACCCTGAAGTTCCTTTAAAATCTGTTAGTTCAGCGAGTATGTGGGGGCGGAAAAGAGTACACTCAGAAGCTCCAGGTTTCTGGGGTCTCACAGACTGCACATTGCGAATTCCCAGCATTCCATGGGGTTCCTTCTGTTCATGTCCATAGCACTGTGGAGCTTGCTTATTCAGTAATGAATGCATTGCTTTAAATATTAAATGAATTTGAGATATCATTTCCCCAAAACATCCTTCTTTGGTTTCTGAAGATAAAACTGGTTTTTACAGAATACTCATCTAATAAATATATCTTGTAATATATGAAATTATATTTTCAGTTGGGGTAAACATATTAAGGTACTTAGGAAATACAGCCGTTGATTTTTTTTTCTGTTATTAAACATGAATATCAGAAGCAATGGAAGTTGGGAATGGTGCTGTACGTTTGTAATCTGAAAGCTGAGGCAGGAGGATTGCAAGTCTAAAGCTAGCCTGGGCTGTGTACAAGGCGGTGTCATGAAGAAGCAAGCGGGAGAGCAGAACGAAGACTCACACTGGAACATTACCTGCGAATACTTTGGAATGCCTCTTCTCCCCAGGGGTGGGGCTGTGCTGCAGACCAAAGCCAGGAGCCCGGCCCATTGGGCAAGTGTGCTGTCCCGGATCTGCACCCCAGCTTAACTTTTGAAACTACTAATTTATTTTCATGAATCCCTAAAAATAGCCATTTCATCTACACTAAATAGAAAAAACATGGGCTGTTACCTTTAGATTTAAGATTTTAACAAGTAACTCTAACCAGTTGGAGTGATTGCATCTTCCTAAAGAAACAATCAAAATATTTTGTTTTTTTATTTGGATGTGATCTAAGCAAAAAAGCTGAGAATGAATGGTCTTTCTTTCTTTCTTTCTTTCTTTCTTTCTTTCTTTCTTTCTTTCTTTCTTTCTTTCTTTCTTTCTTTCTTTCTTTCTTCTCTCTCTCTCTCTCTCTCTCTCTCTCTCTCTCTCCTCCCTCCCTCCTCCTTCTTCCCTTCCTCCCTCCCTCCCTCCTCCCTCCCTCCCTCCCTTCCTCCCTTCTTCCCTCCTTTCCTTCTTTTTTCTTTTTTCTTTTTTTTGGTTCTAAAGCAGTTTTGGGACTTGATGAAGCTGTAAACCAAAGCATAGAAATGGGTTGGTTTTGGCCGGGCGTGGTGGCGCACGCCTTTAATCCCAGCACTCGGGAGCAGAGGCAGGCGGATCTCTGTGAGTTCGAGGCCAGCCTGGCTACAAGTGAGCTCCAGGAAAGCGCAAAGCTACACAGAGAAACCTGTCTCGAAAAAACCAAAAAAAAAAAAAAAAAAAAAAAAAAAAAAAAAAAAAAAAAAAGAAATGGGTTGGTTTCTAGACACTTTGTTTTCTGTGTTTGTGTATGTGAGTGTGTTGTGTGAGTGTATGGTGTATGTACGTGTGCATGCAGGGGACATCCAGTTGTGCAGACATTGGAAGAAGGCATTGGGCATTCTCTTTTAGTCTTTGGGGCAGCGTCTCTTCCTGAACCTACAGCTTGTGCGTGCATGCGTGCGTTTCTACTGAGATGGAAGCCAGCAGGCCTCAGAGATCTCTCGTCTCCATTCCCCCCAGCGCTGAGGTCACAGACACAGATGGGACCACATCTGGCTTGTAATGCGGATGCTGGGGTCCAACTCAGCTCCCCATGGCTGTGCAGCGAGTGCTGTTGGCCACTGCGCCGTTTCTCCAGGTCCTGGATGTTTTGTTTCTTTCTCAGTTAACGCAACGAGGAGAAATTAATAGGAAACCAATGATGAATGTGTATTTTTGTTTGGTAGTTTACAGATGTTTCATGTAGCATCATGTAAATCTTGACTACAAATGGGCTCATAAATGTGTAAATGTTTATTTTCTTTGTGTGTGTGTGTCTGTCTGTCTGTGTGTGTCTGCCTGCCTATCTGTCTTTCCGTCTGTGTATAGGCCAGAGGTTGACAGTGAGGTGTCTGCTTCTATCATTGTCTACCTTGTTTTTTGAGATACAGTCTTTCACTGAACATGGACCCCACCATTTCAGCAAGACAGGCTGGCATACGCCCGCCTCCGTTACCCAGCTCAGACAGACTTTTAGGTGTGGGCTGGAGATTCGAACTCAGGTCCTCTTGCCTGCGCGGCAAACACTTTAACCGCTGAAACCTCTTTCTAGTGCTTACGTTTTATTTTTCTTATTGAAGAATTTAATTTATTTAGATTTTTGTAATGTTAATGGTCTATAGTAGAGATGTTTACTATTACAATAGAGACTTTCATTTTTTTTTTTCCCTAAAAACTATTTGGTACTAGAATTCATAGTATACTTTTCATCTCTTCTCAATATAAACCGATACCTATCTGAAGCCAGTAAATAATACCTGGTTACCTGCAACCCAGTGTATATTTTTATATTTTATTGCATTCATCTTTATTTCCTTGTTCAGTTTACTTAATAAAAAAGGATGGTAACCCCCTTTTCAATTGACTTCACAGCACACTGATGGGTGCAGCCGACTGTGCCTCCCCTGCAATCCCCAGGCAGAGGTTAGTAGTCAGCAGCTGGCGATTGAGGGCTGCTGGTTCTTCTGTTGCTGTGAGACAGATGCAGCTGCCCTTCCCTTAGCCGCCGTGGGCATCCAGATGCAGGCTGGCCTCTGTTGACGCGCACCCGGGCCACTTTAGACCCTGCTCCACACTCTCACCCTGTGTTGTCCCCCACGGTCCGTGCTTACTGTGGTCCTGGCTACTCTTTCTAAAAAACATTGATGTACAATTTTTATGTAATATGAAAAGAAACGGCACTAGCAATTCTAGAACATTTCCATCATTTCTTAAAGCAGTGGTTCTCAACCTGTTCGTCGTGACCCCTTTGGGGTTGAATGACCCTTTCACAGGGGTCGTCTAAGACCATCGGAAAACACAGGTATTTACATTATGATCATAACAGTTGCAAAATTACAGTTACGAAGTAGCAACAAAGTAATTTTGTGGTTGGGGGTCACCACAGTATGAGGAACTGTATTAAAGAGTCACAGCACTAGGAAGCTTGAGAACTGCTGATCTAGAGGAACCTGTTACCTCTCAAGTCTTCTTTCCCTGTCCTTTGAAAACCACAGGCCATTTCCTGTCTCTGTTGGCTCTTCCCTCCCTCCCTCCTTTTCTTCCTCCTCTTTCATCTCTCCTACCCTTCCCTTTTCTCCCCTCCCTCCCTCCTTCCCCCCTCCCCCTTTCCCTCCTTCCCCCTCCCCTTTCCTTCCCTCCCTCCCTCCTCCCTCCCTCCCTCCCTCTCTTCCTTCCTCCCTCCCTCCCTCCCTTCTTTTTTTCTTTTTTAATTCTCCCTAATAGCACTCAGGTTGGTCTGGAAGTTGCTGTGTGGCCCAGGCTGGCCTTGAACTCAGGATTTTCCTGCCTCTGCCTCATTATAGGCATGTGCCCCCATACCCATCTTGGCCTCTTTCTTCTAATATAATCATCTCAGGATTTGTTGTGGTGTAGTTTGTATTTACTTCATTCCTTTCTGTGGCTGGATACTATGTCACGGCCTGGACGCTACATTTTCTTATCCATTCATCAGTTGATGGACTTTTGGTTATTCCCCCTTCCGTCTATTATGAATTATGCTGCCATGAGCTAAGTTTCTTTTTTCTTTTTTAAAAGACATTTTTATTTCTCTTCTTTATACAAGTAGGAGTGAAGTGCAGTGTCTTTCTGAGTTGGTGCTCAACGGTTTCCTCTAGAGGCTGCACTGTGTCATACCATCAGTGTGCAAAGCTTCTTCATGTTTTTACCAATACTTATTTCCATTAAAAAATGATTATAGCCATCCTAGTTTGGATTGAAGGGACATCTCATTCTGATTTTGATTTGTGTTTCCCTAGTGACAAATACTATTGAACATCTTTTTAAAAAGACATTTATTTATTTTATTAAATGTCTTTTAAAAAAGACATTATTTATCTTTAAAAAACCCACACACATTCATTTATCGTGTGTGTGTGTGTGTGTGTGTGTGTGTGTGCGCGCATACAGGAGGATCAAAGGACACCTTGCATCAGTCCGGTCTTTACTCCATCATGTGGGTCCCAGGAATTGACCTCAGGTCCTGGTGGCAAGTGCCTTACCTGCTGAGCCATCCTGCTGGCTCTGGGTTTCTTTCTTTCTTTCTTTTTTTTTTTTTTTTAAGCTAGCATATACACTATGGGTTTTAGTGTATACACGTATGGCATACTTTGTTGAACACATTTTCAATTGGCCTGTCTCTTCATTGTTGAACTTACGAATTATTTTTATAATTTAGATATAAACTTCCACCATACATGTGGTTCTTGTTTCAGTGTGGGGCATTAGACCCAGAGCCTTGCCGTTGCTGAGCCTCGTGGTGTTCTACCACGGAGGGCCTGGGCTGGTTTCAGGCTCCTGGGCTCACGTGATTTTCCTGCCTTAGCCTCCAAGGAGCTGGGACTTGAAGAGCACACCATCATGCCTGGCTTGTTTTCCTACCCTGTTAGTAGTGCCCTTTGATTCAGAAATACTTACATTTGATGAAAGCTATTTTATCTTTAAAAATACATACTTTTTGTACTTTTGTTATTGCATTTAAAGAAATTATTTCCAGGAGTGGTGGCCCATGCCTGTAAATCTGAACACCCGGAGGCAAACACCGAGGATCCCAAATCCTAGGCCGGCCCTGGCTGTACGGTGAATCCCTTTCTCAAGAACAGAAACAAACAACAAACAACAAAGAAATGTCCAAAATTGTTATCTAATTCAAGGCTGTGAAGATTTATATGAATTTCCTTCTAAGAGCTCTATGTTTAACTTTACATTTAGGTATTGGATGTACTATTTTGAGTTAATTTCATACACAAAGTGAAGTAGGGATTAAAATGGATTCTTTTGCTAATGAATACAGAGGATTTTCCCCCCTATCTTTGTTAGAATATTAACCTCTGTATTTAGTGTGGAGACCCTCAGAGGATTCCTAGTGAGAACTTACTCCGGGTTCAAGAATCTGAGTTTGCTTTACCCAGCAGGACTGCATAAGGGGATGATTTGACCACAGGCATGGTTACCAGGTGTTTGGAAAGGTCTGCACTTGGCATTGTTATAAAAAGCCCTTTTGAAGAGGTAGAAGGTGCTGTTGAGTTTTGACCCGGGTCTTCCCAAAGTTATCCTGTGTTTCTCCTCTTTGTTGTCTTTCTATCTAATATTTTCTTATTCCTCTCTCCTCCTCATAGGGACCCTGGAAAAGGTGGGAGCTGGCCTCCCACAGTTTAGGAAGGAGAATGTGAATTTTCATGGCTTTACTCATTAACTCAGCAACACTAGCTTTGGAGATATTTATTAATAATGAATTAATTAATTTCTGCACCATAGCATGTATGTGGCGGTCTGAGGACAATGTGCATGTATTGATGGCTTCTTCTACCATGTGGGTTTTGGGATAGAACTCAGGTCGTCAGGCTTGGTGGCACGTGTAGTAGTTACCCACTGAGCCATCTTGCTGGATTGCCTTTTTTTTTTTTTTTTAAAAAAAAAACAACTTTATTAAAACTTGATTACATACCACAGCATTTATGTAATTAGCTGTATGATTCGGTAATTATGAGAAGAAAGAGAAGCTAGAAGCACATCGAGGAAGTAGACCACGTTCCGGAACGCACTGAGAGTCACCAGCGACCATGATTGTTGGTGTGCCTGTGTGCATTTGTTTACAGAGACAAAAACATTTAATCTCTTCCAAAAAAGCTGCCACTTCATTTGCCTCTTGGGGATTTCTTGGTTGTTCCCAAGGTTCAGATGTAGGTAGGACTGGGTGTCTGGGCTTTTCTGTAAGGAAAACCAGGGAGCTGACGGTGTCTCCCGGGAGGCAGAGCCTGGTTAACGCATCTCTCGGAGTCTTGCTCCAGCTGACTCTCATCATTCACTCGTGAGCTTGTGTGTAGAACGTCTTGATGGTTGAAAACTCATTTTCCACGTGTGGCTTCATAATAGAAATCTGATCCCATGATACATTCGCAGAAGAAAGATAGAAATAAAAGAAAGTTCTCGGCTAACTAGATTTTATTTTCCTTTTGTTGACATCTTTTATGTTTTGGCAAAAGAGGAGTTGGGTCTCTTAAAGAATTCCCTCTGAACATCTGCCAGTTCACTGACATTTCTAGTTAAGAAGGTTTTCAAACTTAACATACACCTCCTCTCTTGCACAGCAGATGGGAAAGATCAATGGGCCGCCATAGAGAACCACAGCCCCCCTTTTCCTAGCTATTTGATCTTTGATCTTAAGACAACTTTTAACCATGCAGTAATCTCCCAAGAGATTTAAGAAAATATTTTGTAAAGCAAAATGATGGGGACCATGAATGTGTAATTGGTCTTCTGAAAACGCTCTGCCAAACATGAAGCCAGTGGTTTCAAGAAATCATTATCAGCTGTTATGTGTTTTTTATTAGGCTGAGTTCTTAGTAGAGTTTATGTTTCAATGCATTATTGCAAGTTGGTTTTGAATTTATTGTTAGAGAAATAATGAGACCTTTCTTGATGATAAATCAACAGCCAGAAAAATAAACCACAACCATGAACAACCCAAACTCTCTAGTTAGGTTTTAAGATTAAAAATTAGGTTAGAATATTTTAATTTGGAACATTCCTTTTAAGTTGGCCCCCTAATGAACCTAGCCTTTTCGTAAACAAATTCAGGCACTAATAGGGACCACATTCTGATACAGAAGGAGCGTGGCCTCTAACCTTAACACGCAACAACACAATGCTGAATAACTGAGTGTTCCTTATTGTGTTTGAACTCCAGAGATCTCATGGCAGCCAGAGAACTAGAGGCCCAAGAGAGACAGGTGTACAAGGAGGTTCGAGAACTTACTTGTCTGTGCTACACACAGGGACACACTGTCCAGAATTCAGATAGCAATGGATTTCGTAGCTGCTGTTTGTGGGTTTGCAAGAGGGTGTGGTGTCCCTGAGCTGTAGGGAGTAGTCAATACCTGTGTATAGACCTTTTCTCCACAAACCACCTGATGATCCCCCACACAGGTAATTCCCTTGGTGGTATGGGGGGGGGGAGAACAGCTGTTCCAGATGTGACAAGGAGCTTGGCCAAGACTCCTCTTCCGTATCTTCTTGTCCTCTACTGAAAGGAGGTAGAGGGAAGCATGGTGGGGAGTGACTCAGGGTAGAGCTTGTCCCTAACACGTGCGGGACACCGTGAGTTCCATCTCCATTAAGGAAAAGGCAAACACTGCTGTTCCCTCTAGGGTACTCGTAGGAACTCATGGGCCTGCAGGAGGGGGTAAAGGCAAGCCTACCCTGGAGGGGGGATGTGAGCCCAGAGCTGCACCGAGGGGGGGTGGAGAGGCAGAAGCACGGAGAAGGCACGTCCCTGGTACCAAGGGAGAGAGTGACTGTCTAGAACGGATGCGTAATCAGAACACTGCCATTTCCATAGCAACGAGTCCTGAGTATCGGAGGACTGTTGTCGGAGGCACAGGACTCCTGTGGAACCTTAGAAAGACAGCACCAAGTGAAACCCGAAGCAGGTAGCAAACCCTGAGAAAACGTCCTCACTCTGAAGGCCGGTCATCCCAGAGGATGGTGTATGTGGAGGGAAATAAACCTCAAGCCAGACCCAACAGCCTGCTCAGTCCACACCGAAGGGAACAGAAAGGAAGGAGTACCCATTCCTAGGAATTAAAAACCATCATGACTTAAGTTTCATTTTCTTAGCAAGGTGTCTAGTTTTGGACAGAGTAGAAGACATGCAAAAAACAGTTCCGAGGGATTAGTTAACAGGGATTATAAATATAAAATAACCAGGCGGCGGTGGTGGTGCATGCCTTTAATCCCAGCACTTGGGAGACGGGCAGGTGGATCTCTGCGACTTTGAGCCTGGAGTACAAAGCAAGATCCAGGACAGCCAGGACTACACAGAGAAACCCTGTCTTGAAAAACAAAAAAGGGAACACCCCCGCCCCAACTTTAACAAGGGAAGAACCTGGACAATTTTAGCAGATTGCTAAGACCTGTAGGAGTAGAAAAACAAAACAAAACAAAACAAGAACAAAGCCTCAAGATAGGTTTGATGACCTTGAAAATAGTTTAATAAAACTGATGAAAATGTGAAAAGGAAGAGCGAGCAGAAACAAATAAAATCCTCTCAAGCAGGTGAGAGCCATCAAGAGCCAATGCGCAGTATCAGTGAGTGAGTGTAACGGGAAGACTCTCCACTACTGAGGATCACCCTGGAGAGGGCTAACATGTCAGATGCATGGTGCTGCTTCTTCATCCTGATTCTGATTAAGATGCTGATTTTAGGGGAGGCTGGCCAAATACCTTACACATTAAACAGACGAACAAACAAACGATTTTTTAAAATTAAAAAGCAATAGATAATTGAATGAGTGATGTGGGGGAGCATTTCAGTGACAAAATTTCAATAAGTACAGAGACATTTGGGGAATAGAAAATAACCGTTGAGGTACCAAGTAATGATTGCGACAGTGCGGTCCAATGGTGAGCATTTGAGAAGATGGATTTTGCAGAGTTTCAAAGGCTTTTCCCCAGGATATTCATTATCAGGGAAAGAGAGTGGCAGATATCCTCACCAAGAGAAGAGCACATCACCTGTGGTGGTCCTGCCCAGTTGCATGACCGAATACTTAAATAACGAGAAAACCTCTCTTCAACCCCAAATACCCGACTATTGCTCTTCAGAAGCATCACCTGCCGGCGCCTGGAGGAGGATGCAGGGGGTAACAGTTCTCGCTGGACAAAGCCTGACGACCTGAATTTGATTCCCAGAACTCACATCAAGTGCTGGATGCGGGGCTGTGCATCTGCAAACCCAGCATCCTGTGGCGAGATGGGAGGAGGAGGAGACAGAGTTGGCGGAAGCTCGCGGTCCAGCTAGCCTGGGGTGTGATGTTCAGAAACGAGAGAGACCTTACCCCAAGAAGGCAGGTGGCAGGAACTGACTCCTGAAAGTTGTCCTGTGACCTCCTACGTGTGCACATGGCGTGCATCTGTACACACACGTGTACACACACACACACACACACACACATACACACACGCTTTAAAAAAATTACATGTCAAAGACAAGGAAAGACTTAGGGATGTCACAGACTGGATGAGGCTAAGGAAATGGAAATATATCACAGACTCGGAGAAAAGGACAGTGATGTTACTGCAAAAATTAATTCGAGTGAAATCTGAGTGAAGCCTAGGAAGCCTGTATTGCATAGAACTGAATTCATGCTGTTTCTTGGTTTTGTTATGGTTAAGACAATGTTAGGGGAAATGGGCCAAAGAATTCTTTTTTCTATTGTAGCTTTTATGTATATTTAAAATGATTTTAAAATAAAATTTAAAGGAAACAAATTTAGGCTTAAAATAATCCGCTGCCTGCAATAGTCTGTAAAGTGCAGTGTTCCCATTTCCAGGTGTTGGAGTACATCTGTGTGTTTAACGAGATCAAATTAACTTCATGCTTTTGTATAACATTCTTAGGGGATGTTTCATACCTAGATTTTGACCTCAAATATTTAGGACTTTCTTTTTTATCTTTTGAGTAGATATAGATTTGAACACGTACTGTTATTCACTAAAAACTTATAATTTTAAGGACTTTAAAAAGAAAATTGGCTATTGCTTTCTAACCCTTACTTTCTTTGTTGATTCAAGACTTGTTGAGTACAACCATGTGACGGGCTGGCCGAGTCCTGTCCGGCCCGACTCAGGGAAGCATTTGCCTGTAGCAAATGTCCAGTTTTTTAGAGAATGTAGGAAAAAAAAAATCTTTACAGAGAAATCCAGTTTCTTTGGGCTGTTCCAGTCTGTGTCGTTTCAATGAGTATGTTTTCTCCATTTTCTCATAATTTGCATGGGGAATTCTATCATTTAGAATCTTAAGTTAACTTCCCTCCTGTGTGCCCCCAGGCCAGACTGTTTCGGAGTTCTCAAGTTCCTGGTGGTTTTCCTCCCTTAGAGCTGTGGCTTCCTGTCCTTGGTGTGCCTTACCTAGTCTTCAAGTGACTCCGAATACCTCTGCACTTAGCACAGGTCTATAGCCAAGGAAGCTTCGAAGAACAAATATAAGGCCCTCATTTAAAAGTATACCAGTTTCCATGGCAATTGTTTTTCTTTGCATCATCATTTAAATTATTCTTTTAAAAACTAGCATATAAATTATGAGCTTTATTATGGTACTTTGACACACACACATTTAATTTCATATTTTTTTTTACAGTACTGGGGATTGGATTGAACTAAGACTTCTGGCCATGACAGTTGTACTTTACCACTGAGCTCTTTATCCTGACCTCTTTTTACTTGTTATTTTGAGATAGGGTCTTACTAAGTTGCCCAGGCTGGCCCCGAACTTCTGAACTGACACTTCTGCCTACCTAGCAGCTGAGATTTCAGGCCTGTGTTATCAGGCCCTGTTATCCCATGGTTCCATTCATAAAATTTGTTTTTGAGACCTGGGGCTCCTCTTTGTAGAAAATGATGTTGCATTGGAGATGTTTTGTCTACAAGAAGCACCTGAGCTCAGCAGCTTGAGAAGAAAGAGGTTTCCTTTGGCTTACAGCTTTGGAAGGTCTGTCCTGTCTGTCATTGGTGGCCTCTGTTGCCTTGGGCCTGTGACATACCACGTCATGGTGGGAGTATGTACTGAGCAAAACTGCTCATTTGTAGTTGGAGAGCAAAGACAGATGTAGGACAAGACCCAGAATGCCCTTCAAGAGCCTGTCCTCATCTCTTAAAGGTTTTGCTACCTCTAAGTAATACCACCCAAGGAACCAATCTTTGAAGGCTCTGGCTTTTTGGGGTGACATTCAAGACCTAAATTTTAGCAAATGCACATACATGGGAATATTTTCAGATCACTGCAAATGCACTGTTAAGGTCATCCATTGACCTAGGTAAATGAACATGTTTGGGCCAGAAAATGGAGTGTCTGTCTCTTGGCTTAGCTGTTATTACATTAGGAAATAATTTGGTGGGCATGATTATGATAACGCAAACAGTGAAAAGTTACCAAGAAAAGATTGTAGAATTTTTTTTTCTTTTTTTTGGTGAGGGGGCAGATTTCGAGGCAGGGTTTCTCTGTGTAGCCCTGGCTGTCCTGGAACTCTATAGACCAGGCTGGCCTCAAACTCAGAGATCACCTGCCTCTGCTTCCCGAGTGCTGGAATTAAAGGTGTGCGCCACCACTGCCCGGCTTATAGAATGTTTTTTAATGATGGATGTTGTGATGAAGGCATGCGGCAAGGTTATTGTAAAAGGCTTGGCTACCGGTATAGAGCAGGGGAGTGCTGGAGCCGTCCTCCGTGTGACGGCCAAGCTGGTCTCAAGTGTCCTTCTCATTTCCTTTCAGCAGACTGGGCAGGGAGCACGTGGAAGATGGCAGAGCTGGGAAACCCTTGACATCCCTCTGGAGTCTCATCGGCACCTGTGCAGGGAGGCCGGGAAGCGTTTCCTTCCCCATCTGGGTCCTTGGTGTCCTGTCTGCCCTTCGGCTCCTGCTGCGAGGCTCATTGAGTTTGCCGTTCGATGTGACCCTTTGAGTTCTCGGTGGTTTGATGTCTAAAGGGCTTAGGTTGAGTTTAGAGTCCGTCAGTGGTTATCAGTCTGCTCTGCGACAGGTCTGGCGTGATGTTTTATCGAGAGAGAATTGTTTGGAAGATCAGAATTGGTATTTTAAAACATACTAATAGGATCACGGCAGTTCATGGAAGAAGGGAATGAAGTTTGTACAGAGTCACACAAGAAAGTCAATGCTACTCTGGAGTTGCATATGTGTTTTGAAAGTCACCTTTAATGCTAAGTGCTCCCGACGGCACTTTGCTTATACACAGCCACTGTGAGTCTGCATTCTCTGATGGCGGGGCGTACCCGTCTGTAGAAATAAACCACGTTGCTATTGACAAGTCGTCGATGAATACAATAGAGCCTCCAGTGTACGCTTTCCCTGCTGACCGCTACCACCTCAGATTCTGTTACGTGAAACTCTTCTCCTTTCTGGTTTAATTTGTAAGGTGTCTGAGCTAACTTTGAGCTTTGTTAGTCATAGATAATGATCTTATTTGCCTTTATCCCTCGGAAATATTTGAAGAAAAGTAGTTTTCTTACTCTGGAGCCTGGCCTCATGCTAGAACTCCACGTGACACACTGACCTCAAAAACCTTCTTTTAAAGTGAAAATGAATAAACCCATTAAAAAGAGCCGCATTCTGTGTCTTGACACTGTGTAGATTACATATTTTGGGCTTTTGATGTCCTTCTTCCTAGAATGATCGCTCTGCCTCCGGTACCCTCTAATTAACGTTTCAAAAGGAGCCAAACACCCACCTGCTTGCTTCTCGTAGACTCTTTTTGTGAGAACAAGCAGAATGATTAACTTTCTAATTGATGTGTGGTGGCATAACTATCTGAAATACTTCCATTAAAGCAACGTAATTTTTAAAAAGATAGCCAAGTTAAATATGTAATCACTCTCCAGAGTAATTAAAATAAAAGAATGGATGTAATTACAGCGTGTGCCAGTCTCTGTGTAGGGCACACGTAACTGATGGCGCTGCCGTGCACATGCTGGCAGCAGAGGCTTCTGGTGTCCCCCTGGGGAGAGGGCTTGAGGAAGCCGGCCTCTCCTGCGGACGGACGGGACGGACGGACGCAGTGGTCCCGTCTGAGTTTCATGTAACTTCCGCTGTTACTGTTGAGGCTCATCTGCAATTATGCGCTGAGGTTAAAAAAGCGTATGTAGATCGGGCTGCCAGAATATGAGTTTCCTTCCGGAATATAGCCAGAGATGTGAATTTAAGATCTGAATTTTATCAACCGCTGTAAGAAAGGGAATGTTTGCATTTTTTTTAATGGCTCATTTTATGATAAGGTAGAGTCCTTTTTAGGTAAAGAGTAACTGAGTAAAACTAAACTTTTGAGGTTGAATTTGGTTGCCTGGCGTCGGCCTGGCAGATAGTGGCCAAAGCAGAGAGTACTTTATGGAACAGAGACCCATAAAATGGCGTCTTCTGGGACGGGGTCATGCCAAAGGTGTTACCTTACCTTTGTTGTTGTTTGAGACAAGGTTTCTCTGGGTAGCCTTGGCTGCCCTGGAACTCACTATGTAGACCAGGCTGGCCTCGAACTCACAGAGATCTGTCTCCCTCTGCCTCCCAAGTGCTGGGATCAAACGCCTGTGCCACCACCGCCCAGCAAAGGTGTTACTTGCATACCTTTTAATCATATTTTGCTGATCAGTTTCTTTGCTGGAGTGGGTTCATTTAATCAACAAGTTAGCATTCTGATTAAAGCAGAACATTAATTTGTGCAAGATAACAAATGAGTTATGCTGGCTAAATTAGTATAGAATTTCTAAGAATTTGTTATTTTATTTGTATGCATGTTTGGCCTGCATGTATGTCTGTGCATCACTCGGATGCAGTGCCTGCGGAGGCCAGAAGAGGGCATCGTATCCTCGGGAGCTGCAGTCACAGACAGTTGTGAGCTGCCATGTGGGTGCCGGGAACTGAACCCAGGTCCTCTGCAAGAGCAGCCAGTGCTCTTAACTGCTGAGCTATCTCTCTAGCTCCCTTGAAAATAATTTTATGTGTTTTACATCTGTGTTTTATTTAGGGTAAGCGTTTTGAATGGGATCCAGCCTACTGTTTCCTGTAATATTTTGCCAACCCGAAGACCTTTCCATCAGTTTACATCGTCTCTGATCAGGGGCATTCTTTTCTGTGCATCTTGTTCTGACCCTGTGTGCACACCCTGCTCCCATCCCTGCTGGTTAGTCACGTGCTTTCAGCCAGCTCATCCATGACCCAGGGGATAGGTTTCCACTTCTGTCTTTAGGTGAACTTGGTTAGTATTCTTTCCTTTTTTTTTTCTTTTTTTTTGAAATGGTCTCATATAGCCCAGACTGGCCTTCAACTCCTTGCTCTTCCTCCCTCCAATGATGGGATTACAGTGTAGACGAATTGCTAAATGGTCTTATTACATAAAAAACACGGAGCCCGATATAGGGGTGAAAACCTGGGAGATCAGAGGAATAGGAAAAGCTACAAGCTCACCTCACTGACACCTCAGTCTCCAGAGACCTACTTCCTGCATACCCACGCCTATATGCCTTTCTGTTCTGCTATATCATTTGCTCTCTCTGTCCATCTACATCACTTCCTCTTCCTGCCTGGCTCTGTCACTTCCTGTCTGTCTGTACAGATCTCCAGACCTCCATGGTTAACTAGTGTTGGAATTTAAGGCATGTGCTACCAAGCCTGGCTCTGTTCCCAGTGTGGCCTTGAACTCACAGAGATCCAGACAGATCCCTGCCTCCCAGTGATAGGATTAAAGGCGTGTGCTACCGTTGCCCGACTTCTCTGTTTAATATAGTTGCTGGCCTTTTCCTCTGGTCCTCAGATAAATTTCATTGGGGGACACAGATAAATATCACCACATTACAGGAGTATGCTGCTGCCCACTTCGTTATTCTCTTGTGTTTTGTCCACCTAACAGTATTTTGTTTTTGATGGTAACAAAATAACCATGTTAAATGAATGAATTTTCATCATTTAAACAAATGTCAAAAAGATTGTTTCAACATATAATCAATATAGTAGTTACTGATGTATTTTACACTTCCCCCTCCTTTTGTGGCATAGAATCTCATTAGATTGCCCTGGCTTGTATTGAACTCAGTCTGTAGCACAAGCTGGCCACAAATTTGCAGTCTTCTTGTCTCAGCCCCAACTGTTGGGATTACAGTCATGTGCCACCATGCCTGACTTCTTATCAGGACATTTAAATTTTGATTTTTTTAAGACAGGGTCTTCTATGTCTGCCTCTCGCTCCACCTTTCAACTTCTGCTATTAATGGTGTGTACTACCATGCCTGGCTTCTTTTAAACTTTAAAACATTTCAAGTGAGTTTTATACTCAGCTCATCTGGTTTCAGACTGTCCCTATTTCAGTGCTCAGGAGTCATGCAGTCACATTCTGTAGGCCTGTAGTACTGCTTTGGGGGAGTCCTGGCTTCCCATCTCCATCCTTGGGGTTTTAAGCCTGGCTCCATCATTGTTCAGTGATGGAGTCCAGTATGGACCTTAGCATACAGCCTCCCTCTCCCGTTCTGTGTGTGGTCCTGTGCTCTCACCCCCAGTGTGCCTCCTGCTCTCTGACTTATTCCTGAGGTGAAGAGAAGTCAGGAGGGGGTTCCCAGGTGTGCAGTCAGGAGGGGGGGGTTCCCAGGTGTGTAGTCAGGAGGAGGGGGTTCCCAGGTGTGCAGTCAGGAGGAGGGGGTTCCAGGTGTCAGTCAGGAGGAGGGGGGGTTCTCAGGTGTGCAGTCAGGAGGAGGGGGTTCCCAGGTGTGCAGTCAGGAGGAGGGGGTTCCCAGGTGTGCAGTCAGGAGGAGGGGGTTCCCAGGTGTGCAGTCAGGAGGGGGGGTTCCCAGGTGTGCAGTCAGGAGGAGGGGGTTCCCAGGTGTGCAGTCAGGAGGAGGGGGGGGTTCCCAGGTGTGCAGTCAGGAGGGGGGGGGGTTCCCAGTGGTGTGCAGTCAGGAGGGGGGGTTCCCAGGTGTGCAGTCAAGGAGGGGGGGGTTCCCAGGTGTGCAGTCAGGAGGAGGGGGTTCCCAGGTGTGCAGTCAGGAGGGGGGGAGGGGGGGTCAGGGGGGGGGGTTCCCAGGTGTGCAGTCAGGAGGGGGGTTCCCAGGTGTGCAGTCAGGAGGGGGGCATGTCCCAAGTGTGCAGTCAGGTAAGGCTTTAGGTCTAGTTAATTTTGTTCTTTCCATAGATCTTTGGCATTTCCTCAAGGTCTGCTACCATTCTTGTGGTCTCTGCTTTCAGAGTTCTAGGACACGGTGACTCCTTTTCAGCTTTTTATTTTATTTCCGCCACCCTCTTCGAAGTGGGTCTCTTTCTGGTTAAGCCAGCTTCTAGAACTTTGTTGTCATAGACTCACAGTGGGTTTAGTTGTTCTCTTTATGCACATTCCTCTAACTTAGGGAGTCTAGTGCTGCGATAACACACTGTTCCCAAAGCAACTTGGGGAGGATGGGGTTTATTTGGCTTACACTTCCATATCACTGTTCATCACCAAAGGAAGTCAGGACAGGAACTCACACAGGGCAGGAACCTGGAGGCAGGAGCTGATGCAGAGGGAATGGCTGTTCACTGGCTTGCTCTTCATGGTTTGCTCAGCCTGCTTTTTTATAGAACCCAGGACCACCAACCCAGGGATGGCACCACCCACAATGGGCTGGACCCTCCCCCATTAATCACTAATTGAGAATACGCCACACAGGCTTGCCTAGAGCCTGATCTATGGAGGCAATTTCTGCACTGAGGCTCCCTCTTCTCAGATGGCTGTAGCTTCTGTCAAACTGACATAAACTAGTCAGCATGTTCTCATTCCCTTCTTTAACAAGATATGACTCTAGTGGAATCCTGAGGAAGTAGTGAAGTAGCTGAAGGTCTTCACTTGGTGTCTTCACTGACAGACATGTATAGCCTTTCTCGTTCAGTCTCGTGGCTCTCCTGGGGCCTATAGCCTGATGATTCCGTAGTGCTAGAAAGAAACTCGTGATAAACGCTCCCTTAGGTCCTTATTTTCGCAGACTCACTGGGCTCTATGTTACAAACTCTGAAATGTCCCAGCAATGGAATGTGCCCGCTGTCTCCTCATGGAGAAGAGAGCCTGCAAAGGTCAGAGGAATGGGCAACTGGAGGCATTTTAGAAGCACGGTGGTGGCTCACGTCTTTAATCCCAGCACTCAGGAGGCAGAGGCAGGCGGATCTCTGTGAGTTCGAGGCCAGCCTGGTCTTATAGATCGAGTTCCAGGACAGCCAAACAAAACCCCCCAGAAGCGGTGCTGAGACGGTGAGATGTGTTCTTCCCTCCGTACTTCCTCAGCGAAGCCTCTTGGCTGTCCCTTTTCTTTCCCCTCTTCATCATTAAAAGATGTCAGACTTGCAAGAGCTCATTTCCACTTTCTCCTCCAGGCTAGCCAGTGTCTCTACTAGCAGACACTTTCTCCAAAGATCTTCACTTTTCCTTCCGCCTGTCTCTGTTTACCCACCTCACAAGTCTCCAGCATCAGGTGCAGCCCTGAGTAAACAAGCAGACAGGACTTTCTCGTGGGTCGAGGGTCTGCTATGGAACAGTCTGGGAAACCACAGTTGCTTATTTGAGTCATTGAAGAACAATGCATCAGGCTGGAGAGATGGCTCAGCAGTTGGAGCATTAGCTGCTCTTCCAGAGGACCCAGGTTTGATTCCCACGTGGTGGCTTACAACCATCTGGAACTCTACTTCATGTGGATCTGATGCCATCTTCTGACTTCTGCAGACACCAGGCATCAAGTGGTACACAGGCATATGTCCAGGTGAATCACTTACACACATAAAAGTAAATAATTAAAGAAATATGTTTCTCATCTCTATAACTTATGTAAATTTTAATTCTATCTATCTATCTATCTATCTATCTATCTATCTATCTATCTATCTATCTATCTATCATCTATCTATCATCTATTGTGTGTGTGTGTGTGTGTGCACTTGCATGTGCCTGTGTGTGCATTCTATGGTGTGTGTGTGTATGTGTGTGTGGAGGGAGATCAGAAGACAGTATTTGAGAACTGGGTCCTAGGTACTGAACTAAGCTCATCAGGGTTGGCAGCTAGCCTTCGCCTGCTGGGCCATCTCACCAGTGCTAATGTAAGTTTTAATGTAAAATATAGGTATATCATTTCCATTTTGACAATTTTTAATTATACTATATACCAGCTCTAGTTATATTCACAGTATTGTAGCTGAAAGTTTTTCTGTGTTCTGCCTGGTCCACAGCTGCTCAGATCCAAGTGAACACATAGAGGCTTATATTAATTAAAACTACTGGGCCATTAGCTCAGGCCTGTCATTGACTAGCTCTTACATTTAAACTTACCCCATTTCTGTTAATCTATATGTCACCACGTGTTCCATGGCTTTATCTGTGTACCATTACATGCTGCTCCCTGGATGGTGGGCTGGCGTCTCCTGACTCAGCCTTTCTTTTCCTAGAATTTTCCATGTCTGCTTATACCACTATACTTCCTGCCTGGCCACTGGCCAATCAGCATTTTCTTAAACCAGTTTACAAAAGCATTATTCCACAGCATAATATTGTATAAAAATCAATACTATCTTTTTATTTTTGTTTTGAGACATGGTCTGGCCATGTAGCTCAGGCTGCTCTTAACTCAAGATTCACCCACCTTAGCCTCTTAAGTACTGGTATGGTAGGCATGTGCAGGCCAGTCCTGGCTGGACGGGTCTGTAATTCCAGCTATTTCAGAGGCAGAGGCAGGAGGATCACAGGTTCAATG